>NW_026607339.1:0-230000 GCF_029890125.1 Rhinichthys klamathensis goyatoka
GTTACACACACCGCACTAATGTTAAACTAACCCACCTAATGTTACACACACCGCACTAATGTTAAACTAACCCACCTAATGTTACACACACAGCACTAATGTTAAACTAACCCACCTAATGTTACACACACCGCACTAATGTTAAACTAACCCACCTAATGTTACACACACCGCACTAATGTTAAACTAACCCACCTAATGTTACACACACCGCACTAATGTTAAACTAACCCACCTAATGTTACACACACCGCACTAATGTTAAACTAACCCACCTAATGTTACACACACCGCACTAATGTTAAACTAACCCACCTAATGTTACACACACCGCACTAATGTTAAACTAACCCACCTAATGTTACACACACCGCACTAATGTTAAACTAACCCACCTAATGTTACACACACAGCACTAATGTTAAACTAACCCACCTAATGTTACACACACCGCACTAATGTTAAAACTAACCCACCTAATGTTACACACACCGCACTAATGTTAAACTAACCCACCTAATGTTACACACACAGCACTAATGTTAAACTAACCCACCTAATGTTACACACACCGCACTAATGTTAAACTAACCCACCTAATGTTACACACACCGCACTAATGTTAAACTAACCCACCTAATGTTACACACACCGCACTAATGTTAAACTAACCCACCTAATGTTACACACACCGCACTAATGTTAAACTAACCCACCTAATGTTACACACACCGCACTAATGTTAAACTAACCCACCTAATGTTACACACACCGCACTAATGTTAAACTAACCCACCTAATGTTACACACACCGCACTAATGTTAAACTAACCCACCTAATGTTACACACACCGCACTAATGTTAAACTAACCCACCTAATGTTACACACACCGCACTAATGTTAAACTAACCCACCTAATGTTACACACACCGCACTAATGTTAAACTAACCCACCTAATGTTACACACACCGCACTAATGTTAAACTAACCCACCTAATGTTACACACACCGCACTAATGTTAAACTAACCCACCTAATGTTACACACACCGCACTAATGTTAAACTAACCCACCTAATGTTACACACACCGCACTAATGTTAAACTAACCACCTAATGTTACACACACCGCACTAATGTTAAACTAACCCACCTAATGTTACACACACCGCACTAATGTTAAACTAACCCACCTAATGTTACACACACCGCACTAATGTTAAACTAACCCACCTAATGTTACACACACCGCACTAATGTTAAACTAACCCACCTAATGTTACACACACCGCACTAATGTTAAACTAACCCACCTAATGTTACACACACCGCACTAATGTTAAACTAACCACCTAATGTTACACACACCGCACTAATGTTAAACTAACCCACCTAATGTTACACACACCGCACTAATGTTAAACTAACCCACCTAATGTTACACACACCGCACTAATGTTAAACTAACCCACCTAATGTTACACACACCGCACTAATGTTAAACTAACCCACCTAATGTTACACACACAGCACTAATGTTAAACTAACCCACCTAATGTTACACACACAGCACTAATGTTAAACTAACCCACCTAATGTTACACACACCGCACTAATGTTAAACTAACCCACCTAATGTTACACACACCGCACTAATGTTAAACTAACCCACCTAATGTTACACACACCGCACTAATGTTAAACTAACCCACCTAATGTTACACACACCGCACTAATGTTAAACTAACCCACCTAATGTTACACACACCGCACTAATGTTAACTAACCCACCTAATGTTACACACACCGCACTAATGTTAAACTAACCCACCTAATGTTACACACACCGCACTAATGTTAAACTAACCCACCTAATGTTACACACACCGCACTAATGTTAAACTAACCCACCTAATGTTACACACACCGCACTAATGTTAAACTAACCCACCTAATGTTACACACACCGCACTAATGTTAAACTAACCCACCTAATGTTACACACACCGCACTAATGTTAAACTAACCCACCTAATGTTACACACACCGCACTAATGTTAAACTAACCCACCTAATGTTACACACACCGCACTAATGTTAAACTAACCCACCTAATGTTACACACACCGCACTAATGTTAAACTAACCCACCTAATGTTACACACACCGCACTAATGTTAAACTAACCCACCTAATGTTACACACACCGCACTAATGTTAAACTAACCCACCTAATGTTACACACACCGCACTAATGTTAAACTAACCCACCTAATGTTACACACACCGCACTAATGTTAAACTAACCCACCTAATGTTACACACACCGCACTAATGTTAAACTAACCACCTAATGTTACACACACCGCACTAATGTTAAACTAACCCACCTAATGTTACACACACCGCACTAATGTTAAACTAACCCACCTAATGTTACACACACCGCACTAATGTTAAACTAACCCACCTAATGTTACACACACCGCACTAATGTTAAACTAACCCACCTAATGTTACACACACCGCACTAATGTTAAACTAACCCACCTAATGTTACACACACCGCACTAATGTTAAACTAACCCACCTAATGTTACACACACCGCACTAATGTTAAACTAACCCACCTAATGTTACACACACCGCACTAATGTTAAACTAACCCACCTAATGTTACACACACCGCACTAATGTTAAACTAACCCACCTAATGTTACACACACCGCACTAATGTTAAACTAACCCACCTAATGTTACACACACCGCACTAATGTTAAACTAACCCACCTAATGTTACACACACCGCACTAATGTTAAACTAACCCACCTAATGTTACACACACCGCACTAATGTTAAACTAACCCACCTAATGTTACACACACCGCACTAATGTTAAACTAACCCACCTAATGTTACACACACCGCACTAATGTTAAACTAACCCACCTAATGTTACACACACCGCACTAATGTTAAACTAACCCACCTAATGTTACACACACCGCACTAATGTTAAACTAACCCACCTAATGTTACACACACCGCACTAATGTTAAACTAACCCACCTAATGTTACACACACCGCACTAATGTTAAACTAACCCACCTAATGTTACACACACCGCACTAATGTTAAACTAACCCACCTAATGTTACACACACCGCACTAATGTTAAACTAACCCACCTAATGTTACACACACCGCACTAATGTTAAACTAACCCACCTAATGTTACACACACCGCACTAATGTTAAACTAACCCACCTAATGTTACACACACCGCACTAATGTTAAACTAACCCACCTAATGTTACACACACCGCACTAATGTTAAACTAACCCACCTAATGTTACACACACCGCACTAATGTTAAACTAACCCACCTAATGTTACACACACCGCACTAATGTTAAACTAACCCACCTAATGTTACACACACCGCACTAATGTTAAACTAACCCACCTAATGTTACACACACCGCACTAATGTTAAACTAACCCACCTAATGTTACACACACCGCACTAATGTTAAACTAACCCACCTAATGTTACACACACCGCACTAATGTTAAACTAACCCACCTAATGTTACACACACCGCACTAATGTTAAACTAACCCACCTAATGTTACACACACCGCACTAATGTTAAACTAACCCACCTAATGTTACACACACCGCACTAATGTTAAACTAACCCACCTAATGTTACACACACCGCACTAATGTTAAACTAACCCACCTAATGTTACACACACCGCACTAATGTTAAACTAACCCACCTAATGTTACACACACCGCACTAATGTTAAACTAACCCACCTAATGTTACACACACCGCACTAATGTTAAACTAACCCACCTAATGTTACACACACCGCACTAATGTTAAACTAACCCACCTAATGTTACACACACCGCACTAATGTTAAACTAACCCACCTAATGTTACACACACCGCACTAATGTTAAACTAACCCACCTAATGTTACACACACCGCACTAATGTTAAACTAACCCACCTAATGTTACACACACCGCACTAATGTTAAACTAACCCACCTAATGTTACACACACCGCACTAATGTTAAACTAACCCACCTAATGTTACACACACCGCACTAATGTTAAACTAACCCACCTAATGTTACACACACCGCACTAATGTTAAACTAACCCACCTAATGTTACACACACCGCACTAATGTTAAACTAACCCACCTAATGTTACACACACCGCACTAATGTTAAACTAACCCACCTAATGTTACACACACCGCACTAATGTTAAACTAACCCACCTAATGTTACACACACCGCACTAATGTTAAACTAACCCACCTAATGTTACACACACCGCACTAATGTTAAACTAACCCACCTAATGTTACACACACCGCACTAATGTTAAACTAACCCACCTAATGTTACACACACCGCACTAATGTTAAACTAACCCACCTAATGTTACACACACCGCACTAATGTTAAACTAACCCACCTAATGTTACACACACAGCACTAATGTTAAACTAACCCACCTAATGTTACACACACCGCACTAATGTTAAACTAACCCACCTAATGTTACACACACCGCACTAATGTTAAACTAACCCACCTAATGTTACACACACCGCACTAATGTTAAACTAACCCACCTAATGTTACACACACCGCACTAATGTTAAACTAACCCACCTAATGTTACACACACCGCACTAATGTTAAACTAACCCACCTAATGTTACACACACCGCACTAATGTTAAACTAACCCACCTAATGTTACACACACCGCACTAATGTTAAACTAACCCACCTAATGTTACACACACAGCACTAATGTTAAACTAACCCACCTAATGTTACACACACAGCACTAATGTTAAACTAACCCACCTAATGTTACACACACAGCACTAATGTTAAACTAACCCACCTAATGTTACACACACCGCACTAATGTTAAACTAACCCACCTAATGTTACACACACCGCACTAATGTTAAACTAACCCACCTAATGTTACACACACCGCACTAATGTTAAACTAACCCACCTAATGTTACACACACCGCACTAATGTTAAACTAACCCACCTAATGTTACACACACCGCACTAATGTTAAACTAACCCACCTAATGTTACACACACCGCACTAATGTTAAACTAACCCACCTAATGTTACACACACCGCACTAATGTTAAACTAACCCACCTAATGTTACACACACCGCACTAATGTTAAACTAACCCACCTAATGTTACACACACCGCACTAATGTTAAACTAACCCACCTAATGTTACACACACCGCACTAATGTTAAACTAACCCACCTAATGTTACACACACCGCACTAATGTTAAACTAACCCACCTAATGTTACACACACCGCACTAATGTTAAACTAACCCACCTAATGTTACACACACCGCACTAATGTTAAACTAACCCACCTAATGTTACACACACCGCACTAATGTTAAACTAACCCACCTAATGTTACACACACCGCACTAATGTTAAACTAACCCACCTAATGTTACACACACCGCACTAATGTTAAACTAACCCACCTAATGTTACACACACCGCACTAATGTTAAACTAACCCACCTAATGTTACACACACCGCACTAATGTTAAACTAACCCACCTAATGTTACACACACCGCACTAATGTTAAACTAACCCACCTAATGTTACACACACCGCACTAATGTTAAACTAACCCACCTAATGTTACACACACCGCACTAATGTTAAACTAACCCACCTAATGTTACACACACCGCACTAATGTTAAACTAACCCACCTAATGTTACACACACCGCACTAATGTTAAACTAACCCACCTAATGTTACACACACCGCACTAATGTTAAACTAACCCACCTAATGTTACACACACCGCACTAATGTTAAACTAACCCACCTAATGTTACACACACCGCACTAATGTTAAACTAACCCACCTAATGTTACACACACCGCACTAATGTTAAACTAACCCACCTAATGTTACACACACCGCACTAATGTTAAACTAACCCACCTAATGTTACACACACAGCACTAATGTTAAACTAACCCACCTAATGTTACACACACCGCACTAATGTTAAACTAACCCACCTAATGTTACACACACCGCACTAATGTTAAACTAACCCACCTAATGTTACACACACCGCACTAATGTTAAACTAACCCACCCTAATGTTACACACACCGCACTAATGTTAAACTAACCCACCTAATGTTACACACACCGCACTAATGTTTAACTAACCACCAAATGTTACACACACAGCACTAATGTTAAACTAACCCACCTAATGTTACACACACCGCACTAATGTTAAACTAACCCACCTAATGTTACACACACCGCACTAATGTTAAACTAACCCACCTAATGTTACACACACCGCACTAATGTTAAACTAACCCACCTAATGTTACACACACCGCACTAATGTTAAACTAACCCACCTAATGTTTCACACACCGCACTAATGTTAAACTAACCCACCTAATGTTACACACACCGCACTAATGTTAAACTAACCCACCTAATGTTACACACACCGCACTAATGTTAAACTAACCCACCTAATGTTACACACACCGCACTAATGTTAAACTAACCCACCTAATGGTAAACTAACCCACCTAATGCCACCGGCCACAATAGAGTTCATTTATGAAGATCTAAAAACTTTATTTACTGTTGTTTTAGTGCATTTCCGGCAAATATGGAGAGAATAAAGGGTCTCAATTAAATTTGTGTTTCACATGGTTGAAACCCAATCCCGAATAATAATAATAACCGAATCCCGTTAGTGCGAAATGTCACATGACCAGAGCAGGTTAGCTCTCGTTTGTCCATCAGTAGACGATGGCTACACAACACAACAGGTTAGTAAAGTGTGTTATCAGAAAGACATTACAAAGAGTTTTGGTACACATTATCTTTAAGGTGTCTATAGTATTAATATATGAATTCACAATTATTCCGTTTTGTTGAGTGTGGTCATAGAATGAGTAAAGATGTTGATGGCAACAATAGTGACCGGTGGGAAAATACGATGTTTGTTTTTTTTATACTTTTTTATGTGTTTTATCTTAGTATTCCTATAAGTGTTGTATAAAGGTTTTTGTTTAATAGTAACCCTAAAATGACACGAAAGAGTTTAAAATGTGTTAAATAACTGGTCTGATATAGACTATTTAAGAATTTTAAGCACACTTTTCCATAAAATTAAAAAAAAATAATTATTGATTATTTCAAGGGGCAACTAATGACACCTCATTTGGATATTTTCATGTCTGGGACATGAAATGTGTTATTAAACGGGTTAAAGACAGCCTGAAACCCAATCCATGCATGTTTTTCTTAATTTGATCTCGTAATGTTTAATCCGAATGTCATAACTGGATCTTCTGATGATGTATGTTGGTCTCCTCCAATCACACAGTGGGCTTAAGCTCCGCCCCTTTCCTACAGTCCAATCCAAGCTCCGGTTCAGATCCGCCTCCATCCCTGATCCACGACTGAACCAAACCCCCGTGTGTCATAATGCACTTTTCTCGGATGTATGTCACAATTCAAAAGATCTTATTGTGGCTTTCAGTCTGTAATTGTTAAACCTGCAATAACTTGATGCACATTTACACTTTTGTCACTGTTTGTATTTATATAGTATACGGTTGTGTAAGGGAGACTTGCAAAATACGAATTTCATTGTGTGGTAAAAACCGTGGTGTTTTACTGTGAATATGATAAACATAAATGTATCTTGTATCTTTTATAACAACAGTAATAATAGATATTTCAAATTGTTTTATAGAGATGTTTGTTCAGAGAAAAGATAAAGATCATTTCCAGTTCTCTGTTTTCTGACACATTTGAGATAGCATTCATTACTAATGGCTAAATGCTGTTTATTTTAGCGCGTGGTTCACGTCACTGGTTCACGTCACTGGTTCACATCACTGGTTTGAAGCGCGTGGTTCACGTCACTGGTTCACGTCACTGGTTCACATCACTGGTTTGAAGCGTGTGGTTCACGTCACTGGTTCACGTCACTGGTTCACATCACTGGTTTGAAGCGTGTGGTTCACGTCACTGGTTTGAAGTGTGTGGTTCACGTCACTGGTTCACGTCATAGGTTCACGTTACTGGTTCACGTCACTGGTTCACGTCACTGGTTTGTGTGTGTGCAGGAACGGGTTCCCGAAGCAGACGGCGGCTCAGCTCATCCTGAAGGCCATCTCCAGCTACTTCGTCACAACCATGTCCTCCTCCATCAAGACTGTGTTCTTCGTGCTGTTCGACAGCGAGAGCATCGGCATATATGTGCAGGAGATGGCCAAACTGGACTGTTGATTCTGTTGATTAAAAATGCTATAGCGAGATCATTAATTAGGGTGGTGGTGATAAAATATGTTTGGCACTCGATCATAACCGCTACGGTTGTTGCATTCCTGGTGTTTGGAAGTCTTTGATTTATTCTTAATTTTGAACAGAGGGTTTGCATCATTCTGCCTCTTGTATCATATCACACATGTTAATATGCATAAAGTGTATATTAAATACTTGAAAAAAATAACTATATATGAACTGAATTATATATGAAATTAAAAACTGAATAATTGAATTACAGTAGTCAACATTTGAAGTGGATCAAAACCTTTCATTAAAGTTATACATGTATTTTGAACAATACCCGTTCTCGTCTCAACGTTGAAGAACTCTTCAGATCCACCTCAAGCTTTGGCTCCTGTATACGAGCATTGATGAATGACGCGCGGCGTGTGCAATGAGCGGCTGCTGCCAGCAGAGGGAGCCCTTGTCCAGTGTTATATTCACAGCATCTAACATTCATAACACAGACAGAAGGTTTGTTTATTTCATGCCTGGTGTTATACATGTGAACCCTTTACAGATGCGAACAATTCCAGAACCTTGTTCTGCTCTGCACGTTCTCATCCGCCGTGGTGTCCAGCAGTGCTCTGGCTCTCCGGCGAGCTCTTATCCCGGAGTTATTGGCAGTCAGTGCCGGGTCAGTTTCCCAGCGGATCCGCAGACCTCCTCGAAGGGCACATCTGAGCACTAATCCTCAGGAAATACGGGCAGCTCGCTCCTCTACTGCTCGCTGGGAATCTCAGTAAACTCAAAGCATCTGTAGCACTGCTCTTTCCCAGAGCTCCGGCAGATGATGCTTTATTCCTTGCATGTACAAAGTAAGCCCGGCGGGGGAAGAGCGCTACGTGAAATTAAAACAAACAACTGCGGGATCAGGGAGGGAAAATATCCAGTCCTGAAAGATCATGCTAGCGCACATGAAAGGAGCGTAATATATCTGACATTTTGAGTGGATGCACACGGTCTCAGTAGTGAATCGCTCGTACTCGTGAAGAATGTCGACCCAATATACTTAGAGCTGCTCAAATGTGACTTAGTGAGTAATCAAATACAAACAGGAGAAATCCTCATGTGTTATGATGCACTTCTGTCTATATTTACTTGTATAAGGTTTAAATCTGAGGCCTACTCGTGATTCTTAGGTAGGATGCCTAATAACTCTCGATCTCCTTTCGGCAAAACTTTGGCCACTCAAGAATTGTTTGGGGGAAATGTGCATGTTTATAACTTCCCATGGGTTTGGGTGTCCAACACCAGTTGTTATAGCAGAACCGCACTGATAAACCGACAGAGAATATGCTTATCCTGGTGACCCCGATGGTCTGGTTCCTGGGGTTGAATAATAACGCAGATCCCTATTAGCGCTGGTTCTGTTCAGCTGAAGCCCAGGAGACACACATCTCTCCTCACACCTTCGCTCTGTGCGCCGAGTCCAAATGTGTCCCGCAGATTTGATCCTGTGGTTCTCTCTAAGCCGGTGGGAGCTCGGGCTTTCGGCTCCTGTGGGATCCCGTACACACATGGCCTCTATACAAACACACGGCTCTGATCCTGACCCTCCTCCAGTATATGTGAAGCCATACAGGGTTGTGTTGCACTACTGTCCAAATTGCAATAATTGGCCGCTTTTGCTTAAACTTCAGGCCACAATCTGACCTCTTTTCTCTGAGTATATGCCAGAGGTAACACAATTTCTCTTTTTTCAACAGCAATTAATTAATCTTTCATTCTGCGTGTGCTGGAAACCATGTTTGTGTAGCATGCATAGAGAAGTTGTCAAAAGAGTTTTGGTTTAATTGGTAGATATGAGCCAATATATATATATATTGTAGATATATATATTTTTTGCCCTGTATGTTGTGAGTGCAGCGTCCAAACATTACACATCTTGGTACACATGGACACTGGGACAATTTGATGATGCACACCACCAAATTACTTACATTTTCCATACTAGTGGCCACTCCCTTAAGAAAATTAACCATGTGTTTGTTTTAGTAAAACCATGCTTTTTGGCATATTGACTGGCATTTCTATAACCACACACACACACAAACATGGTTAAACTATGGTTTTTGAAGCAAAACCATGGTTAGTTTGTGGTTACCATGGAATAACTACAAGAACCATGTTGTTTTGGTTTAAGTCAAGTCAAGTCATCTTCATTTATATAGCGCTTTTAACACCGCAGATTGTTCCAAAGCGGCTTTACAGTGATAATAGGAAATTAAAGTAACAGAGATTGTTTTGGCCTTATGGCAGCTCTAGAATAAAGTTAGTTTCCAGCTAAAATTAGTTTTTAAACTAACTAACAATTTTCTTCTCTTCTCTATTGTGCTGTATTTCCAAGTGAAACGCTTCTGGAGCAAGAACACATGTGGGCGGGGCTTGGTTTTGTCTGTCGGGAATTGATTGGATGGTTGGATGGTAGTGGTTTGCTATTGGCTAATCTCTTGTGAGTGACAGGTTATAGCCCCGCCCTTGTCATCAGAGAAGGACAGATGCTGCAAGTTATTCTGATTCAACATTATTAAAACAGCAATGATGTGCTCCGATAAATCATTTAGAATAAACACTATTATTCTATATTATTACAATATTCCATAAAAAATGAGAATTGTCCATTTTGATTTCACAGGAGCTTGAAATATTCTTAAATTTTCACAGTTTTTCCTTTTCCCATGTCTTTGGACCCCATTGATTCTCATTGTATGTTTTTGTTTTTTGTTGTATGGCTTATTTCTCTACAAAGCTTTGTGCTGTACTGCATTCAAGATCACAGAAATCACGCCGTTTTGCTCGTGTGTTGTGTTAAACACTAATATAATTTCACTCACACTGAATGAAACTGGAGCTGAATTTTGTATCAAAAGCAAGCCATAAAAAACAGGTTCGCAAATACACAGATTTCCGGCTCGCAGAATGGTGGCGTGATGGTGATATTGACGTCTGTGGCGCTTCATCCGGCCAGTATGGGTGAACCTTTACCCTGCCGCCGGATCTCGAGCAGTAAAGGGTCCTGGGCTTTTATTGGGCTGTGGGGGTCTGCAGGGGAGCCTGTCTGTCAGTCCAGGGTTAATCTGTAGGCCAGATCAAAAGGTCACATCCACTGATAAAGCCAGGCCGTCAGCTTTTCCTTGTTATCTGCAAACGGTTAAACAGCAGGACTGACTGTTCAGAGAACAGGGGAAGCGATGCATCTTCACACGGCAAGTCTGAACACGCAGAATTACATTTGAGAACTGAAGATTTGCTATGGAAAACATCTCATTTAGGCGCGTTCCTCACACAAAGCCAAGGGCATTTAAGTCATGTGTGCTATTTTTAGGATGAAAAGAAACCCGGTGATTGAAAGCGAGATTCTGTGAAAGTAGATTCCATCACTGTTATGTGCTGTCATAATGAGATGAGCGCTGCTTCTCTCTGGGTCTGCGCTTTGACACTTGCCTTCGCCACACATGATGCCGCCCGTCTGCCGAGGGATTTGAGGGATCAGGATGACCTCGGCTAATCCGGAGAGTCCACAGCATTGAGTCGAATGTAATTGTGTGACTGTCGGTGTCCTTCATTAAAAGGCCCAACACCTCGAGATCAACCTCACACACACTCATGGGACTAGACCCCCTTATCATTATCCCGTCAGTCCTGTCAAACATACAAGCAGACACACCCACACACACACATATACACACAGCTAGACAAACAAAAGGGCTGTATGTACATTTGCCTGGGGACCTTTCAGGATTTGCTACGTCGAAAGCTCTGTCTCTAACAAGGCGCTCATCCATTAGTGTGACTCCACCCGTGTGTGTGTGTTCGGTGTGTGTGTGTTCGCAGCAGACTCCTCTGAGCTCATGCGTTTCGCAGGAATGCTTTCTTTTGCTTCCTCCGGGCTGGAACTGGTGAAATCAGGCTGATCAATCAGAATGAAGATCATCCTATGGTGTATAGAATGACTCAGTGACATCAGGGAGTAAAGATTGCTTATAACGCTGAGAATAAATTCAACATAACAAATGGCAGCATACCTTTATGCTGAACAGTTTTTCGGGGCTGGCGTTTAAATAAAAACGCCTAAAGCAAGCGTTGTGGGATGTAAACACAAGAACAACATATATATTGGCATGTCTCAGGAAATAGTGACAACCCATAATTAGAACTGAAATAATTAGCAGAACGCTTAATTTCATCACATTATTTGATGATTTAACTTGGTGTGCAAGGCAAAAGAAGAACAAAACTTTTTTGTTGTTGTTCAAAGCTTGGAAGAGGAGCTAAACCAGGCTGTTCTTGAGAAACAACTGTCCACCAACACAACGCTGTCCTGGTTCCTGTTAGTGTTTTGGAACTCAAGCTTACAGTCATGTTCTGTTCGACTGATGAGTTGGGGTTAGGGTCTACGAATAATTGAGCTAAAGATGTCTGAAAGGCAGAGATAAGAGCTGAGACAGTGGGACGGTCAGGTTGAAACAGCAGAGCTGTGTGTCGTCAGTAGTTTGAGAAGCCATATGCCTTAATGATAGTGTCCAGTGAGGCTGTGTAAATGGAGAAGAGAAGAGGACCAAGCACTGAGCCTTGTGGCACCCCAGTGTTTAGCTGAGCCCTCATCTATCCGACACTTGCCCATAAGGACAGACTGGAGCCACGGAACTACTGTGGGAAAGAAGAGTCTGCAGGATTGAGACTTGGTTTTTTGCAAGTCTAAGGACTCCCAGCGGAGTGCCATCCTCGAGGGGGAAAGGAAACAGCATGTCTAGCCCAGTTGACCTGGAGGACAAAAGTATGGGAATTTTAACCAAATTAATAACAGTACTGTCATAATATTCAAAGGATGTGTTACTGCAAAGAAAAGAAAGACGAGTGAGTTGAAAATGAGCAAATGTGTCCCCCAACTTCGAGTGTTGAAGAACACAGTCGTTTGAGAGGACCATAGAGTCTCTTTTGTTGTACCTGTCGTCATCAGCGCAGTCTGCAGCCGGAGCACACTTGTGCTGGATCAGGGAAAATACAACGATTCCACTAGCTAGTTTGCATGCACTAAACACTTTAATCCAATGGAGTATACTTTGCAAGACTTTGAACAGAAAGTGGAAAACAAAGTATACCCAGGCCTGAAAGAAGCCATGTTATGCCCTTTGGCTCTGCTAGTCGTGATGTTGTTTCCGGCTCTACTAGAACAGGTTTTCCAGCTTGAATGTTGATTATTTCCTCATATTCTCCATTGTTGCGGCTCCTCTCTTCCCAGTCTGTCAGTAACGCTCTGTTTACTTCCTGTCTCTATGAAGCCCCTCCTTCTGAAAGCACACTGTGCTCTGATTGGTCGGCTGGAGCAGTGTGTTTGGGAAATGCCCCGCCCCTTTCCATAACCGCCAGTTTAACACACTACTGACTAACTCAACCAGGCCCCGCCCCTTTATTCTGCGTATGAATTATTATAATGAGGAATATTGTGACGTGTTCGTTCAAGACTACAATGGAGGCGTTTCAGGAGTTCAGGAACACTGACACTGATATAGAGAAGAACTGGAGCTTCTTCATGATCAAACAGCAACATCACACACTAAACAAACATGAAGATGGAGAAAATGATAAAAGTCCTCTTTAATTTATTGCTGAATGGGTTGATTATGTTGTTTAAGTGTAAGATATACAGGTCCATCTTATCTGGTCTTCAGCGGTTGCTAAAGCACTGGGAATCTGACGGAGAATGACAACTTTTCTTCTACCTTCATCTTGAAGACGGTATACCAGAGCCATGGGTGTTCAAAGCGCACAGGAACAATGGAGGGTAATTAAAAGCTTAGGAGAATATGAGCTTGGAGGTCGTCATCTGACTGATGGAGTCAAAGCAACCGAGCAATGTATATAGTCTGAAGGTCTATGGTGATTAATGCCTATTTATAATGGCTCATATACACTCTGACTGCTAAACATGAACTAGTTCCTTTAAAAAGTACTTCCCTTTCACTGTACAGGAACATAAGGAGAAATGAAACAACAGTAATGCACCCTTTTCCAGCCTTCACTCTTCTTTCACAGTCAGTGAGCCTGTCTAATCATTGTCTGTGTGTAACACAACTGAACGTTGTCTAGACTGAGCGGCTGCCTCCCGTAATCCCAGCGATATCCAGCAGAATCAATCTGAAACCCGAGACCCGCTCCAGTTCTCAGGTTGTCTTCGGCTTCCACGGATTACTGTCACAATGGCGTCTGATCCCTGAAGCGGCTTCTCCAAACGCTGGGATGGCGTAATGCAGATCTGACCAACTTAAACCTCATTTGTCTTGTGTAGAAACAGCATTGGATGGATCTCCGTGTTCTGACAGTGTCTCGCAGAGGCTAGTGGAGATCCGTCCAGTGTGAGATCCAGCAACCGTTGTTTCAGATCACTTCTTCTCCGTCCACTGAACTATACTTGGATTATGTTTCTTGCTTTTTCACATAACAGTCATTGTTGCTACACAGATGAATAGATTTTTTATTGATTATTGCTGAGACTAGCGATGAAGTTTGTATAAGTTTGTTCAAGTCCCACTGGTGTTGCAGATCTCCTAAAGCTGTCGGTTTGTTGAAGGAAAAAATGCAACTTAACAAAGAATATAATTTTATCCAAAGTCTTTATTTGTCCTCAGAAATGAACACTTTGATTTTTCTTCTCTGCATTTTTCCTCTTGCTTCCTTATCTAGTTAAGGTCTAATAAACTAATAATAGTCTAATAAAAACCTGACACTATAAACAGTATGTTATGAATATCACTGGCTCATTGATCAATCGCTTTGTTGACACGTTTCCTAAAAGCGTCTATTAAATGTATAAATAGAAATGCAATGTTACATTCAAACAAATGGCAACATTTTAATTGTTGTGTGTATCATGCTTACTAGTTTAAAAATGATCTAAAAATGATTGTATTTGTGTGCAAATCAGTGCTCACACAAGTGTCTAACTCTTCTATATAATGGTTTTGCATGCATGTTTTTTTTATTGATGTTTTCTCTCAGTGACGAGCGAGTCTGATGAAAAGCACACATCATACGGCCGTTCTTACAGTCAAAGCTAATGCCATTTCAAAGCTTGAGACTGAGGGGGAATTACATTGTGTTTAATGTAATAATCTTCTGCAGTGTCTCTCTCGGCTGCTAACTTGCTTTGGCTTTTGCTTGTTTGTTTGTTTTTTGCTTGGAGCATTTCATTTGCAGAGGTGGAGAATCTGAGCAGGACTGGAGCTGTTCTAGAAATGAGGATTTGGACATCTGAATGCTGAAATGTTTTGGCCCACACTGTTACAGGCTCTGTCTTGTAATTAACAATAAACCAAGTCTTTCAGAATGTGTCTGTTCTGTTCTACTCAGTCATTTAACAATAATTTGCATAGATTCAGTCTTTATTGCTTTGTCATAGAACATACAATTTAAATAATGCGATGGGTGCAAGTGAATATAACATATGACGTCAACATTAACATTCAACCCAATGCAGTGTTGGGGAAGTTACTTTTAAAAAGTAGTGTTTTCTCGTTACTCGTTACTTCTTAAAAAAGTAATCCGTTACTTTACTTAGTTACCCCCTTTGGAAAGTAACTTTTTATGTTACTCGTTACTTTTACGTTACTTTTATGTTGCTTGACTTTGGGCAGAACCCAATATCTGTTCCTAAATGTGTAGGCCTACATAAAATTCTACTATGAACTCTACTTATTGAAAAACTAGAAAAAAAAAACAAGAAAAAAAGAGAGATTTTGAGATAGAAAAAAAATATATATTTATTTAAATAACATTTGAAAAACCTGTATAAACTGAACACCAAAGCACAATATTAACTATTGAGCGGTGGTGACGCGTTCATGAAAAATGTCACAAAGAACCGGCAAAAGAAATGATTATGAATATCGAATATCAAATATAGCAAGGAGACATAAACATAAACATTATTAATAAACAAGTGTTTTCTTTGTCAGTCAGTGTCGGCTGCAAAGATAAAGTTGACGATGCTGACTCGCGATCTTCACAGTAGTGAACGCGCCAGAGAGAAATGCACATTTCATATGGATTACATAAGCAGATAGTCTGTTTTCTCTCGTTTTGAATAGTTTTGTTTTAAAGTACACATTTCAAGCTTTCTATATATTTCTCAGATCTTTGAGGCAAGTAGCTTGCGCTAAGTTTCGGTTCATTTATGAGACGAGCTCAGTCCACGCGCCGGCACGGAGCTCCTGAGAAGTCCTGATTATATTGCCTGCTATATTTACTGCTTATTTATTAAAGACAATTGGTTGATGAAACATTGATTAAAATTAAGATACAATTAATACAAAACGAAATTCACTTTAAAGAAAGGCTTTCTACAAAAACAAACTTAATGAAGTGGTCAAAATCATGTCTGCCCACTCCATTTGTCTCCCGATTGCGCATCTTATGCTCTTACTCATGCTTTTCACTTTTCATATAATCAACATTGATGAAATAAAAAAATAAATTATTTTATTTAAACATAAATATGAAACTAAATCGCTTTCTTTAATGACTAGGCTACAACACGCAGGTCTATACAGAGAAATTTAATATCGGAGCGGGATTTGAGCGAACGCCGTCTTACTGTAAGCATGTGGGGGTAGAGGGACGATTTTCGAGCAATCATCGAATATTATTTTGCTTGATATGCCAATCCTTAATATTTGGTGTTTTAAATGCCTGTTTGAGGTCTCTGTGAAAGATTTAAAGCAGTCTTTTAGTGCCGCTTTCAGAGCGGTCAAGTCCGAAGAACTGTTACGTCCATAACATTGTTTCTTTCCTCATAAATGCGAACACGAAAAATTCAATACAATTAATATTTTATGTTCTGTGGAGAGCCAACCCTTCTTCATCCGGTGGGAGTATTACTTTTTGTTTGTGCAGTGTAATTCACAGAATTGATTGCTCTGCTACCAGCCTCTGTCACAGGCTACCATGTGGAGCTGTGACTATTGCAAGCGCGCAGCTGAGGAGACAGTGTTGCTGTCAAATCTGTCCATGGGAAAAGTAACGTGCGGAATTGAAAAAGGAACTACGTTTCGTTACCAAATTTTCAGTAGTAACGCGTTACACTACTTGTTACCCGAAAAAGTAGTTACGTTACTGTAACGCGTTACTTTGTAACGCGTTACACACAACACTGACCCAATGTAATGTAGTTATTATATCACAACATATTAAAACTTCATATATGCACTGGAAGATTGTTTCTAACATGGAATAAAAAATTTAAACGGTGATTGTGACTTTTTTACTAAGGATTCTTAGATATAAACTCACAATTGCGATACAAAAAGTCAGAATTGTGAGATGAAAAGTACCTTATTTTAGCCTGGTAATACCAGACTCTGCTACTTCACTTTGCTTCGTAGACAGAGTCTGGAATGGCATTATAGAGAAGTGAATTATGAATTATTATTAAGTGTTTTCTCTCTCGCTAGGGGGCGCTTGTCTGAAGTTTAAAATCATTGGTTACCCGTAAGCCAATCAGATAAGCTTATATATGACGTATGTTATGTGTCAACACAGCCGCATGAACCACAGACATCATGCATCGGACTCAAATCTATGATCGAACTTCCACTCTAAACCTGCTGTAAACACTTGATGATGCGAGCGAAAGAGTGAACATGGCTGTAAATGACTTTTGCAGATTATGCGAAGTTAATCTACGCATCCAAGGTACAATCAGGGCCTCTAAACTGATATTTGACAGTAGAGAGAAACAAAAAAATATTTGCAGCCAACTGTCAAAGTTAGGATTAGTTCTGTTAAACACAGCTTGTTCATCTCGAGTCTGTCGGAAATGCTGCAACTTCATTGCAAGATCACAGCATGTCATGGCAATATTTAAGACCTGGAAAAGAAAGGAGGCACTGACCTGTCTAAAGGCTCCCCAGTTTCTCGCTGACGATCGGTAATAGTTGATAAATTAAACTTTTCCCAATGGGAGAAGGGCCACAACATCACCTCCATTCAAAATGTTTAATAAACACTCTTCTTGTTCGGGCTTCAGTTTGCTAATGCCGGGAATATTCTCCACAAACGGAAAACGGATAGATAGGCCGCTGTCTCAGACTGAGTACAGAAGCGAAATGAAATTGAGCGGAAGTACGAAGTCTGACGTAGTCAGGCTAACCTTAGTTGGGTTGATATATAATATATAAAGTTGCAAAAGCCTTCTCTTTCTTTCTAATGAAATATCTTTCTGATATGACCTTGACTGTTGCTGTAATTCACTCATGTCCTGCTTTATGACTCTACAACTGAAATGCTGGCCATATTTGTTTTTCAGTGAATGATGAATTTAAATGACAGTCCATCTAAATGCACAGGGTGAATAATCCACAGTCACACTAACAGCACTTGACTGAGATGGAGGAGTGGTGTGTGAGAGAAACACACAGATGGAGGAGCGGTGTGTGAGAGAAACACACAGATGGAGGAGTGGTGTGTGTGAGAGAAACACACAGATGGAGGAGCGGTGTGTGTGAGAGAAACACACAGATGGAGGAGCAGTGTGTGAGAGAAACACACAGATGGAGGAGCGGTGTGTGAGAGAAACACACAGATGGAGGAGTGGTGTGTGAGAGAAACACACAGATGGAGGAGTGGTGTGTGAGAGAAACACACAGATGGAGGAGCGGTGTGTGAGAGAAACACACAGATGGAGGAGTGGTGTGTGAGAGAAACACACAGATGGAGGAGTGGTGTGTGAGAGAAACACACAGATGGAGGAGCGGTGTGTGAGAGAAACACACAGATGGAGGAGTGGTGTGTGAGATAAACACACAGATGGAGGAGCAGTGTGTGAGAGAAACACACAGATGGAGGAGCGGTGTGTGAGAGAAACACACAGATGGAGGAGCGGTGTGTGAGATAAACACACAGATGGAGGAGTGGTGTGTGAGAGAAACACACAGATGGAGGAGTGGTGTGTGAGAGAAACACACAGATGGAGGAGCGGTGTGTGAGATAAACACACAGATGGAGGAGTGGTGTGTGAGAGAAACACACAGATGGAGGAGCAGTGTGTGAGAGAAACACACAGATGGAGGAGTGGTGTGTGAGAGAAACACACAGATGGAGGAGTGGTGTGTGAGAGAAACACACAGATGGAGGAGTGGTGTGTGAGAGAAACACAGATGGAGGAGCGGTGTGTGTGAGAGAAACACAGATGGAGGAGTGGTGTGTGAGAGAAACACAGATGGAGGAGTGGTGTGTGTGAGAAACACACAGATGGAGGAGCGGTGTGTGTGAGAGAAACACACAGATGGAGGAGCGGTGTGTGAGAGAAACACACAGATGGAGGAGCGGTGTGTGTGAGAGAAACACACAGATGGAGGAGTGGTGTGTGAGAGAAACACAGATGGAGGAGCGGTGTGTGTGAGAGAAACACACAGATGGAGGAGCGGTGTGTGAGAGAAACACACAGATGGAGGAGCGGTGTGTGAGAGAAACACACAGATGGAGGAGCGGTGTGTGTGAGAGAAACACACAGATGGAGGAGTGGTGTGTGAGAGAAACACAGATGGAGGAGTGGTGTGTGAGAGAAACACACAGATGGAGGAGCGGTGTGTGTGAGAGAAACACACAGATGGAGGAGTGGTGTGTGAGAGAAACACAGATGGAGGAGTGGTGTGTGAGAGAAACACACAGATGGAGGAGTGGTGTGTGAGAGAAACACAGATGGAGGAGTGGTGTGTGAGAGAAACACACAGATGGAGGAGCGGTGTGTGTGAGAGAAACACACAGATGGAGGAGTGGTGTGTGAGAGAAACACACAGATGGAGGAGCAGTGTGTGTGAGAAACACACAGATGGAGGAGTGGTGTGTGTGAGAGAAACACACAGATGGAGGAGCGGTGTGTGAGAGAAACACACAGATGGAGGAGCGGTGTGTGAGAGAAACACACAGATGGAGGAGTGGTGTGTGAGAGAAACACAGATGGAGGAGTGGTGTGTGAGAGAAACACACAGATGGAGGAGTGGTGTGTGAGAGAAACACACAGATGGAGGAGTGGTGTGTGAGAGAAACACAGATGGAGGAGCGGTGTGTGTGAGAAACACAGATGGAGGAGCGGTGTGTGTGAGAGAAACACACAGATGGAGGAGCGGTGTGTGTGAGAGAAACACAGATGGAGGAGCGGTGTGTGTGAGAGAAACACAGATGGAGGAGTGGTGTGTGAGAGAAACACACAGATGGAGGAGTGGTGTGTGAGAGAAACACACAGATGGAGGAGCGGTGTGTGTGAGAGAAACACAGATGGAGGAGCGGTGTGTGTGAGAAACACAGATGGAGGAGCGGTGTGTGTGAGAGAAACACACAGATGGAGGAGCGGTGTGTGTGAGAGAAACACACAGATGGAGGAGTGGTGTGTGTGAGAGAAACACACAGATGGAGGAGTGGTGTGTGAGAGAAACACACAGATGGAGGAGCGGTGTGTGTGAGAGAAACACACAGATGGAGGAGCGGTGTGTGATAGAAACACACAGATGGAGGAGCGGTGTGTGTGAGAAACACAGATGGAGGAGCGGTGTGTGTGAGAGAAACACACAGATGGAGGAGCGGTGTGTGTGAGAAACACAGATGGAGGAGCGGTGTGTGTGAGAGAAACACACAGATGGAGGAGTGGTGTGTGAGAGAAACACAGATGGAGGAGCGGTGTGTGTGAGAGAAACACACAGATGGAGGAACGGTGTGTGAGAGAAACACACAGATGGAGGAGTGGTGTGTGAGAGAAACACACAGATGGAGGAGTGGTGTGTGTGAGAGAAACACACAGATGGAGGAGCGGTGTGTGTGAGAGAAACACACAGATGGAGGAGCGGTGTGTGTGAGAAACACAGATGGAGGAGCGGTGTGTGTGAGAGAAACACACAGATGGAGGAGCGGTGTGTGTGAGAAACACAGATGGAGGAGCGGTGTGTGTGAGAGAAACACACAGATGGAGGAGTGGTGTGTGAGAGAAACACAGATGGAGGAGCGGTGTGTGTGAGAGAAACACACAGATGGAGGAGCGGTGTGTGAGAGAAACACACAGATGGAGGAGTGGTGTGTGTAAGAAACACACAGATGGAGGAGTGGTGTGTGTGAGAAACACACAGATGGAGGAGTGGTGTGTGTGAGAGAAACACAGATGGAGGAGTGGTGTGTGTGAGAGAGAAACACAGATGGAGGAGTGGTGTGTGTGAGAGAAACACACAGATGGAGGAGCGGTGTGTGTGAGAGAAACACACAGATGGAGGAGTGGTGTGTGTGAGAGAAACACACAGATGGAGGAGTGGTGTGTGTGAGAGAAACACACAGATGGAGGAGCGGTGTGTGTGAGAGAAACACACAGATGGAGGAGTGGTGTGTGTGAGAGAAACACACAGATGGAGGAGCGGTGTGTGTGAGAGAAACACACAGATGGAGGAGCGGTGTGTGAGAGAAACACACAGATGGAGGAGTGGTGTGTGTGAGAAACACACAGATGGAGGAGTGGTGTGTGTGAGAGAGAAACACAGATGGAGGAGCGGTGTGTGTGAGAGAAACACACAGATGGAGGAGCGGTGTGTGTGAGAGAAACACACAGATGGAGGAGCGGTGTGTGTGAGAGAAACACACAGATGGAGGAGTGGTGTGTGAGAGAAACACAGATGGAGGAGCGGTGTGTGTGAGAGAAACACACAGATGGAGGAGCGGTGTGTGAGAGAAACACAGATGGAGGAGTGGTGTGTGTGAGAGAGAAACACAGATGGAGGAGTGGTGTGTGTGAGAGAGAAACACAGATGGAGGAGTGGTGTGTGAGAGAAACACAGATGGAGGAGCGGTGTGTGTGAGAGAAACACACAGATGGAGGAGCGGTGTGTGTGAGAGAAACACACAGATGGAGGAGCGGTGTGTGTGAGAGAAACACACAGATGGAGGAGCGGTGTGTGTGAGAGAAACACACAGATGGAGGAGTGGTGTGTGAGAGAAACACAGATGGAGGAGCGGTGTGTGTGAGAGAAACACACAGATGGAGGAGCGGTGTGTGAGAGAAACACAGATGGAGGAGTGGTGTGTGTGAGAGAGAAACACAGATGGAGGAGTGGTGTGTGTGAGAGAGAAACACAGATGGAGGAACGGTGTGTGAGAGAAACACACAGATGGAGGAGTGGTGTGTGAGAGAAACACACAGATGGAGGAGTGGTGTGTGAGAGAAACACACAGATGGAGGAGTGGTGTGTGAGAGAAACACACAGATGGAGGAGTGGTGTGTGAGAGAAACACAGATGGAGGAACGGTGTGTGAGAGAAACACACAGATGGAGGAGTGGTGTGTGAGAGAAACACACAGATGGAGGAGCGGTGTGTGAGAGAAACACAGATGGAGGAGTGGTGTGTGTGAGAGAGAAACACAGATGGAGGAGTGGTGTGTGTGAGAGAAACACACAGATGGAGGAGCGGTGTGTGTGAGAGAAACACACAGATGGAGGAGTGGTGTGTGTGAGAGAAACACACAGATGGAGGAGCGGTGTGTGTGAGAGAAACACACAGATGGAGGAGCGGTGTGTGAGAGAAACACACAGATGGAGGAGTGGTGTGTGTGAGAAACACACAGATGGAGGAGTGGTGTGTGTGAGAGAAACACACAGATGGAGGAGCGGTGTGTGTGAGAGAAACACACAGATGGAGGAGCGGTGTGTGAGAGAAACACACAGATGGAGGAGTGGTGTGTGAGAGAAACACACAGATGGAGGAGTGGTGTGTGTGAGAGAAACACACAGATGGAGGAGTGGTGTGTGTGAGAGAGAAACACAGATGGAGGAGTGGTGTGTGTGAGAGAAACACACAGATGGAGGAGTGGTGTGTGTGAGAGAGAAACACAGATGGAGGAGTGGTGTGTGTGAGAGAAACACACAGATGGAGGAGTGGTGTGTGTGAGAGAGAAACACAGATGGAGGAGTGGTGTGTGTGAGAGAAACACAGATGGAGGAGTGGTGTGTGAGAGAGAAACACAGATGGAGGAGTGGTGTGTGTGAGAGAGAAACACAGATGGAGGAGTGGTGTGTGTGAGAGAAACACACAGATGGAGGAGTGGTGTGTGAGAGAAACACACAGATGGAGGAGTGGTGTGTGTGAGAAACACACAGATGGAGGAGCGGTGTGTGAGAGAAACACAGATGGAGGAGTGGTGTGTGAGAGAAACACACAGATGGAGGAGTGGTGTGTGAGAGAAACACACAGATGGAGGAGTGGTGTGTGAGAGAAACACACAGATGGAGGAGTGGTGTGTGTGAGAAACACACAGATGGAGGAGCGGTGTGTGAGAGAAACACAGATGGAGGAGTGGTGTGTGAGAGAAACACACAGATGGAGGAGCGGTGTGTGAGAGAAACACACAGATGGAGGAGTGGTGTGTGTGAGAGAGAAACACAGATGGAGGAGTGGTGTGTGTGAGAGAAACACAGATGGAGGAGTGGTGTGTGAGAGAGAAACACAGATGGAGGAGTGGTGTGTGTGAGAGAGAAACACAGATGGAGGAGTGGTGTGTGTGAGAGAAACACACAGATGGAGGAGTGGTGTGTGAGAGAAACACACAGATGGAGGAGTGGTGTGTGTGAGAAACACACAGATGGAGGAGCGGTGTGTGAGAGAAACACAGATGGAGGAGTGGTGTGTGAGAGAAACACACAGATGGAGGAGTGGTGTGTGAGAGAAACACACAGATGGAGGAGTGGTGTGTGAGAGAAACACACAGATGGAGGAGTGGTGTGTGAGAGAAACACACAGATGGAGGAGTGGTGTGTGTGAGAAACACACAGATGGAGGAGCGGTGTGTGAGAGAAACACAGATGGAGGAGTGGTGTGTGAGAGAAACACAGATGGAGGAGTGGTGTGTGAGAGAGAAACACAGATGGAGGAGTGGTGTGTGTGAGAGAAACACACAGATGGAGGAGCGGTGTGTGTGAGAGAAACACACAGATGGAGGAGCAGTGTGTGAGAGAAACACACAGATGGAGGAGCGGTGTGTGAGAGAAACACACAGATGGAGGAGTGGTGTGTGAGAGAAACACACAGATGGAGGAGTGGTGTGTGAGAGAAACACACAGATGGAGGAGCGGTGTGTGAGAGAAACACACAGATGGAGGAGTGGTGTGTGAGAGAAACACACAGATGGAGGAGTGGTGTGTGAGAGAAACACACAGATGGAGGAGCGGTGTGTGAGAGAAACACACAGATGGAGGAGCGGTGTGTGAGAGAAACACACAGATGGAGGAGCGGTGTGTGTGAGAGAAACACACAGATGGAGGAGTGGTGTGTGAGAGAAACACAGATGGAGGAGTGGTGTGTGAGAGAAACACACAGATGGAGGAGTGGTGTGTGAGAGAAACACAGATGGAGGAGCGGTGTGTGTGAGAGAAACACACAGATGGAGGAGTGGTGTGTGAGAGAAACACAGATGGAGGAGTGGTGTGTGAGAGAAACACACAGATGGAGGAGTGGTGTGTGAGAGAAACACACAGATGGAGGAGCGGTGTGTGTGAGAGAAACACACAGATGGAGGAGTGGTGTGTGAGAGAAACACACAGATGGAGGAGCAGTGTGTGTGAGAAACACACAGATGGAGGAGTGGTGTGTGTGAGAGAAACACACAGATGGAGGAGTGGTGTGTGAGAGAAACACAGATGGAGGAGTGGTGTGTGAGAGAAACACACAGATGGAGGAGCGGTGTGTGAGAGAAACACAGATGGAGGAGTGGTGTGTGAGAGAAACACACAGATGGAGGAGTGGTGTGTGAGAGAAACACAGATGGAGGAGTGGTGTGTGAGAGAAACACACAGATGGAGGAGCGGTGTGTGAGAGAAACACACAGATGGAGGAGCAGTGTGTGTGAGAAACACACAGATGGAGGAGTGGTGTGTGAGAGAAACACACAGATGGAGGAGTGGTGTGTGAGAGAAACACAGATGGAGGAGTGGTGTGTGAGAGAAACACACAGATGGAGGAGCGGTGTGTGAGAGAAACACACAGATGGAGGAGCGGTGTGTGAGAGAAACACACAGATGGAGGAGTGGTGTGTGAGAGAAACACAGATGGAGGAGTGGTGTGTGAGAGAAACACACAGATGGAGGAGTGGTGTGTGAGAGAAACACACAGATGGAGGAGTGGTGTGTGAGAGAAACACAGATGGAGGAGCGGTGTGTGTGAGAAACACAGATGGAGGAGCGGTGTGTGTGAGAGAAACACAGATGGAGGAGCTGTGTGTGAGAGAAACACACAGATGGAGGAGCGGTGTGTGTGAGAGAAACACACAGATGGAGGAGTGGTGTGTGAGAGAAACACACAGATGGAGGAGTGGTGTGTGTGAGAGAAACACACAGATGGAGGAGCGGTGTGTGTGAGAGAAACACACAGATGGAGGAGCGGTGTGTGAGAGAAACACACAGATGGAGGAGCGGTGTGTGTGAGAAACACAGATGGAGGAGCGGTGTGTGTGAGAGAAACACACAGATGGAGGAGCGGTGTGTGTGAGAAACACAGATGGAGGAGCGGTGTGTGTGAGAGAAACACACAGATGGAGGAGTGGTGTGTGAGAGAAACACAGATGGAGGAGCGGTGTGTGTGAGAGAAACACACAGATGGAGGAGCGGTGTGTGAGAGAAACACACAGATGGAGGAGTGGTGTGTGTGAGAGAAACACACAGATGGAGGAGCGGTGTGTGTGAGAGAAACACACAGATGGAGGAGCGGTGTGTGTGAGAGAAACACACAGATGGAGGAGCGGTGTGTGTGAGAGAAACACACAGATGGAGGAGCGGTGTGTGTGAGAGAAACACACAGATGGAGGAGTGGTGTGTGAGAGAAACACAGATGGAGGAGCGGTGTGTGTGAGAGAAACACACAGATGGAGGAGCGGTGTGTGAGAGAAACACAGATGGAGGAGTGGTGTGTGTGAGAGAGAAACACAGATGGAGGAGTGGTGTGTGTGAGAGAGAAACACAGATGGAGGAGTGGTGTGTGTGAGAGAGAAACACAGATGGAGGAGTGGTGTGTGAGAGAAACACAGATGGAGGAACGGTGTGTGAGAGAAACACACAGATGGAGGAGTGGTGTGTGAGAGAAACACACAGATGGAGGAGCGGTGTGTGAGAGAAACACAGATGGAGGAGTGGTGTGTGTGAGAGAGAAACACAGATGGAGGAGTGGTGTGTGTGAGAGAAACACACAGATGGAGGAGCGGTGTGTGTGAGAGAAACACACAGATGGAGGAGTGGTGTGTGTGAGAGAAACACACAGATGGAGGAGCGGTGTGTGTGAGAGAAACACACAGATGGAGGAGCGGTGTGTGAGAGAAACACACAGATGGAGGAGTGGTGTGTGTGAGAAACACACAGATGGAGGAGTGGTGTGTGTGAGAGAGAAACACAGATGGAGGAGTGGTGTGTGTGAGAGAAACACACAGATGGAGGAGCGGTGTGTGTGAGAGAAACACACAGATGGAGGAGCGGTGTGTGAGAGAAACACACAGATGGAGGAGTGGTGTGTGTGAGAAACACACAGATGGAGGAGTGGTGTGTGTGAGAGAGAAACACAGATGGAGGAGTGGTGTGTGTGAGAGAAACACACAGATGGAGGAGCGGTGTGTGTGAGAGAAACACACAGATGGAGGAGTGGTGTGTGTGAGAGAAACACACAGATGGAGGAGCGGTGTGTGTGAGAGAAACACACAGATGGAGGAGCGGTGTGTGAGAGAAACACACAGATGGAGGAGTGGTGTGTGTGAGAAACACACAGATGGAGGAGCGGTGTGTGAGAGAAACACAGATGGAGGAGTGGTGTGTGAGAGAAACACACAGATGGAGGAGTGGTGTGTGAGATAAACACACAGATGGAGGAGTGGTGTGTGAGATAAACACACAGATGGAGGAGCGGTGTGTGAGAGAAACACAGATGGAGGAGTGGTGTGTGAGAGAGAAACACAGATGGAGGAGTGGTGTGTGTGAGAGAGAAACACAGATGGAGGAGTGGTGTGTGTGAGAGAGAAACACAGATGGAGGAGTGGTGTGTGTGAGAGAAACACACAGATGGAGGAGTGGTGTGTGTGAGAGAAACACAGATGGAGGAGCGGTGTGTGTGAGAGAAACACACAGATGGAGGAGTGGTGTGTGTGAGAGAAACACACAGATGGAGGAGCGGTGTGTGTGAGAGAAACACACAGATGGAGGAGCGGTGTGTGAGAGAAACACAGATGGAGGAGTGGTGTGTGAGAGGTGTGTGTGAGAGAAACACACAGATGGAGGAGCGGTGTGTGAGAGAAACACAGATGGAGGAGTGGTGTGTGAGAGAAACACAGATGGAGGAGTGGTGTGTGAGAGAAACACAGATGGAGGAGCGGTGTGTGAGAGAAACACAGATGGAGGAGCGGTGTGTGAGAGAAACACAGATGGAGGAGCGGTGTGTGTGAGAGAAACACAGATGGAGGAGCGGTGTGTGAGAGAAACACAGATGGAAGAGTGGTGTGTGAGAGAAACACAGATGGAGGAGTGGTGTGTGAGAGAAACACAGATGGAGGAGCGGTGTGTGAGAGAAACACAGATGGAGGAGCGGTGTGTGAGAGAAACACAGATGGAGGAGTGGTGTGTGAGAGAAACACACAGATGGAGGAGCGGTGTGTGAGAGAAACACAGATGGAGGAGCGGTGTGTGAGAGAAACACAGATGGAGGAGCGGTGTGTGAGAGAAACACAGATGGAGGAGTGGTGTGTGAGAGAAACACAGATGGAGGAGTGGTGTGTGAGAGAAACACACAGATGGAGGAGCAGTGTGTGAGAGAAACACACAGATGGAGGAGTGGTGTGTGAGAGAAACACACAGATGGAGGAGTGGTGTGTGTGAGAAACACACAGATGGAGGAGCGGTGTGTGAGAGAAACACAGATGGAGGAGTGGTGTGTGAGAGAAACACACAGATGGAGGAGCGGTGTGTGAGAGAAACACAGATGGAGGAGTGGTGTGTGAGAGAGAAACACAGATGGAGGAGTGGTGTGTGTGAGAGAAACACACAGATGGAGGAGCGGTGTGTGTGAGAGAAACACACAGATGGAGGAGTGGTGTGTGTGAGAGAAACACACAGATGGAGGAGCGGTGTGTGTGAGAGAAACACACAGATGGAGGAGCGGTGTGTGAGAGAAACACACAGATGGAGGAGTGGTGTGTGAGAGAAACACACAGATGGAGGAGCGGTGTGTGTGAGAGAAACACACAGATGGAGGAGCGGTGTGTGAGAGAAACACACAGATGGAGGAGTGGTGTGTGTGAGAGAAACACACAGATGGACGAGTGGTGTGTGAGAGAAACACACAGATGGAGGAGCGGTGTGTGAGAGAAACACACAGATGGAGGAGTGGTGTGTGAGAGAAACACACAGATGGAGGAGTGGTGTGTGTGAGAGAAACACACAGATGGAGGAGCGGTGTGTGAGAGAAACACAGATGGAGGAGTGGTGTGTGAGAGAGAAACACAGATGGAGGAGTGGTGTGTGTGAGAGAAACACACAGATGGAGGAGCGGTGTGTGAGAGAAACACAGATGGAGGAGTGGTGTGTGAGAGAGAAACACAGATGGAGGAGTGGTGTGTGTGAGAGAGAAACACAGATGGAGGAGTGGTGTGTGTGAGAGAAACACACAGATGGAGGAGCGGTGTGTGTGAGAGAGAAACACAGATGGAGGAGTGGTGTGTGTGAGAGAGAAACACAGATGGAGGAGTGGTGTGTGAGAGAAACACAGATGGAGGAGCGGTGTGTGAGAGAAACACACAGATGGAGGAGCGGTGTGTGAGAGAAACACAGATGGAGGAGTGGTGTGTGAGAGAGAAACACAGATGGAGGAGTGGTGTGTGTGAGAGAGAAACACAGATGGAGGAGTGGTGTGTGTGAGAGAAACACACAGATGGAGGAGCGGTGTGTGTGAGAGAAACACACAGATGGAGGAGTGGTGTGTGTGAGAGAAACACACAGATGGAGGAGCGGTGTGTGTGAGAGAAACACACAGATGGAGGAGCGGTGTGTGAGAGAAACACACAGATGGAGGAGTGGTGTGTGAGAGAAACACACAGATGGAGGAGTGGTGTGTGAGAGAAACACACAGATGGAGGAGTGGTGTGTGAGAGAAACACACAGATGGAGGAGCGGTGTGTGTGAGAGAAACACACAGATGGAGGAGCGGTGTGTGAGAGAAACACAGATGGAGGAGTGGTGTGTGAGAGAAACACACAGATGGAGGAGCGGTGTGTGTGAGAGAAACACACAGATGGAGGAGCGGTGTGTGAGAGAAACACAGATGGAGGAGTGGTGTGTGAGAGAAACACACAGATGGAGGAGCGGTGTGTGTGAGAGAAACACACAGATGGAGGAGCGGTGTGTGAGAGAAACACAGATGGAGGAGTGGTGTGTGAGAGAAACACACAGATGAAGGAGCGGTGTGTGAGAGAAACACACAGATGGAGGAGCGGTGTGTGAGAGAAACACACAGATGGAGGAGCGGTGTGTGTGAGAGAAACACACAGATGGAGGAGCGGTGTGTGAGAGAAACACAGATGGAGGAGTGGTGTGTGAGAGAAACACACAGATGAAGGAGCGGTGTGTGAGAGAAACACACAGATGGAGGAGTGGTGTGTGTGAGAGAAACACACAGATGGAGGAGTGGTGTGTGAGATAAACACACAGATGGAGGAGTGGTGTGTGAGATAAACACACAGATGGAGGAGCGGTGTGTGAGAGAAACACAGATGGAGGAGTGGTGTGTGTGAGAGAAATACACAGATGGAGGAGCGGTGTGTGTGAGAGAAACACACAGATGGAGGAGCGGTGTGTGAGAGAAACACAGATGGAGGAGTGGTGTGTGTGAGAGAAACACACAGATGGAGGAGCGGTGTGTGTGAGAGAAACACACAGATGGAGGAGTGGTGTGTGTGAGAGAGAAACACAGATGGAGGAGTGGTGTGTGTGAGAGAGAAACACAGATGGAGGAGTGGTGTGTGTGAGAGAGAAACACAGATGGAGGAGTGGTGTGTGTGAGAGAAACACACAGATGGAGGAGCGGTGTGTGTGAGAGAAACACAGAGATGGAGGAGCGGTGTGTGTGAGAAACACAGAGATGGAGGAGCGGTGTGTGTGAGAAACACACAGATGGAGGAGCGGTGTGTGTGAGAGAAACACAGAGATGGAGGAGTGGTGTGTGAGAGAAACACACAGATGGAGGAGTGGTGTGTGTGAGAGAAACACACAGATGGAGGAGCGGTGTGTGTGAGAGAAACACACAGATGGAGGAGCGGTGTGTGAGAGAAACACACAGATGGAGGAGTGGTGTGTGTGAGAAACACACAGATGGAGGAGCGGTGTGTGAGAGAAACACAGATGGAGGAGTGGTGTGTGAGAGAAACACACAGATGGAGGAGTGGTGTGTGAGATAAACACACAGATGGAGGAGTGGTGTGTGAGAGAAACACACAGACGGAGGAGCGGTGTGTGAGAGAAACACAGATGGAGGAGTGGTGTGTGAGAGAGAAACACAGATGGAGGAGTGGTGTGTGTGAGAGAAACACACAGATGGAGGAGCGGTGTGTGTGAGAGAAACACACAGATGGAGGAGTGGTGTGTGTGAGAGAAACACACAGATGGAGGAGCGGTGTGTGTGAGAGAAACACACAGATGGAGGAGCGGTGTGTGAGAGAAACACACAGATGGAGGAGTGGTGTGTGAGAGAAACACACAGATGGAGGAGCGGTGTGTGTGAGAGAAACACACAGATGGAGGAGCGGTGTGTGAAGGAAACACACAGATGGAGGAGTGGTGTGTGTGAGAGAAACACACAGATGGAGGAGTGGTGTGTGAGAGAAACACACAGATGGAGGAGTGGTGTGTGTGAGAGAAACACACAGATGGAGGAGTGGTGTGTGAGAGAAACACACAGATGGAGGAGTGGTGTGTGAGAGAAACACACAGATGGAGGAGTGGTGTGTGAGAGAAACACACAGATGGAGGAGTGGTGTGTGTGAGAGAAACACACAGATGGAGGAGCGGTGTGTGAGAGAAACACACAGATGGAGGAGTGGTGTGTGTGAGAAACACACAGATGGAGGAGTGGTGTGTGAGAGAAACACACAGATGGAGGAGTGGTGTGAGAGAGAAACACACAGATGGAGGAGCGGTGTGTGTGAGAGAAACACACAGATGGAGGAGTGGTGTGTGTGAGAGAAACACACAGATGGAGGAGTGGTGTGTGTGAGAGAAACACACAGATGGAGGAGCGGTGTGTGAGAGAAACACACAGATGGAGGAGCGGTGTGTGTGTGAGAGAAACACACAGATGGAGGAGCGGTGTGTGAGAGAAACACACAGATGGAGGAGTGGTGTGTGTGAGAGAAACACAGATGGAGGAGCGGTGTGTGAGAGAAACACACAGATGGAGGAGCGGTGTGTGTGAGAGAAACACACAGATGGAGGAGCGGTGTGTGTGAGAAACACACAGATGGAGGAGTGGTGTGTGAGAGAAACACAGATGGAGGAGTGGTGTGTGAGAGAAACACACAGATGGAGGAGTGGTGTGTGAGAAAAACACACAGATGGAGGAGTGGTGTGTGAGAGAAACACACAGATGGAGGAGTGGTGTGTGAGAGAAACACACAGATGGAGGAGTGGTGTGTGAGAGAAACACACAGATGGAGGAGTGGTGTGTGTGAGAGAAACACAGATGGAGGAGCGGTGTGTGTGAGAAACACACAGATGGAGGAGTGGTGTGTGAGAGAAACACACAGATGGAGGAGCGGTGTGTGTGAGAGAAACACACAGATGGAGGAGTGGTGTGTGAGAGAAACACACAGATGGAGGAGTGGTGTGTGAGAGAAACACACAGATGGAGGAGCGGTGTGTGTGAGAGAAACACACAGATGGAGGAGTGGTGTGTGAGAGAAACACACAGATGGAGGAGTGGTGTGTGAGAGAAACACACAGATGGAGGAGTGGTGTGTGAGAGAAACACACAGATGGAGGAGTGGTGTGTGAGAGAAACACACAGATGGAGGAGCGGTGTGTGAGAGAAACACACAGATGGAGGAGTGGTGTGTGAGAGAAACACACAGATGGAGGAGTGGTGTGTGAGAGAAACACACAGATGGAGGAGTGGTGTGTGTGAGAGAAACACACAGATGGAGGAGTGGTGTGTGAGAGAAACACACAGATGGAGGAGTGGTGTGTGAGAGAAACACACAGATGGAGGAGCAGTGTGTGAGAGAAACACACAGATGGAGGAGTGGTGTGTGAGAGAAACACACAGATGGAGGAGTGGTGTGTGTGAGAGAAACACACAGATGGAGGAGCGGTGTGTGTGAGAGAAACACACAGATGAAGGAGCGGTGTGTGTGAGAGAAACACACAGATGGAGGAGTGGTGTGTGTGAGAGAAACACACAGATGGAGGAGTGGTGTGTGAGAGAAACACACAGATGGAGGAGTGGTGTGTGAGAGAAACACAGATGAAGGAGCAGTGTGTGAGAGAAACACACAGATGGAGGAGTGGTGTGTGTGAGAGAAACACACAGATGGAGGAGTGGTGTGTGTGAGAGAAACACACAGATGGAGGAGTGGTGTGTGAGAGAAACACAGATGAAGGAGCGGTGTGTGAGAGAAACACACAGATGGAGGAGTTGTGTGTGAGAGAAACACACAGATGGAGGAGTGGTGTGTGAGAGAAACACACAGATGGAGGAGTGGTGTGTGAGAGAAACACAGATGAAGGAGCGGTGTGTGAGAGAAACACACAGATGGAGGAGTGGTGTGTGAGAGAAACACACAGATGGAGGAGCAGTGTGTGAGAGAAACACACAGATGGAGGAGTGGTGTGTGAGAGAAACACACAGATGGAGGAGTGGTGTGTGTGAGAGAAACACAGATGGAGGAGCGGTGTGTGAGAGAAACACACAGATGGAGGAGCGGTGTGTGAGAGAAACACACAGATGGAGGAGCGGTGTGTGTGAGAAACACACAGATGGAGGAGTGGTGTGTGAGAGAAACACACAGATGGAGGAGTGGTGTGTGAGAGAAACACAGATGGAGGAGCGGTGTGTGAGAGAAACACACAGATGGAGGAGTGGTGTGTGAGAGAAACACACAGATGGAGGAGCGGTGTGTGAGAGAAACACACAGATGGAGGAGCAGTGTGTTAGAGAAACACACAGATGGAGGAGCGGTGTGTGAGAGAAACACACAGATGGAGGAGCGGTGTGTGAGAGAAACACACAGATGGAGGAGTGGTGTGTGTGAGAGAAACACACAGATGGAGGAGTGGTGTGTGAGAGAAACACACAGATGGAGGAGCGGTGTGTGAGAGAAACACACAGATGGAGGAGTGGTGTGTGAGAGAAACACACAGATGGAGGAGTGGTGTGTGAGAGAAACACAGATGGAGGAGCGGTGTGTGTGAGAGAAACACACAGATGGAGGAGTGGTGTGTGAGAGAAACACACAGATGGAGGAGTGGTGTGTGAGAGAAACACACAGATGGAGGAGTGGTGTGTGAGAGAAACACAGATGGAGGAGCGGTGTGTGTGAGAGAAACACAGATGGAGGAGTGGTGTGTGAGAGAAACACACAGATGGAGGAGCGGTGTGTGTGAGAGAAACACAGATGGAGGAGTGGTGTGTGAGAGAAACACACAGATGGAGGAGCGGTGTGTGAGAGAGAAACACCTCACACAGATGGAGGAGTGGTGTGAGAGAAACACACAGATGGAGGAGTGGTGTGTGAGAGAAACACACAGATGGAGGAGCGGTGTGTGAGAGAGAAACACACAGATGGAGGAGTGGTGTGTGAGAGAAACACACAGATGGAGGAGCGGTGTGTGTGAGAGAAACACACAGATGGAGGAGCGGTGTGTGAGAGAAACACACAGATGGAGGAGTGGTGTGAGAGAAACACACAGATGGAGGAGTGGTGTGTGTGAGAGAAACACACAGATGGAGGAGTGGTGTGTGTGAGAGAAACACACAGATGGAGGAGCGGTGTGTGAGAGAAACACACAGATGGAGGAGTGGTGTGAGAGAAACACACAGATGGAGGAGCGGTGTGTGAGAGAAACACACAGATGGAGGAGCGGTGTGTGTGAGAGAAACACACAGATGGAGGAGTGGTGTGTGAGAGAAACAAACAGATGGAGGAGTGGTGTGTGTGAGAGAAACACACAGATGGAGGAGTGGTGTGTGAGAGAAACACAGATGGAGGAGTGGTGTGTGTGAGAGAAACACACAGATGGAGGAGTGGTGTGTGTGAGAGAAACACACAGATGGAGGAGTGGTGTGTGTGAGAGAAACACACAGATGGAGGAGTGGTGTGTGTGAGAGAAACACACAGATGGAGGAGCGGTGTGTGAGAGAAACACACAGATGGAGGAGTGGTGTGTGAGAGAAACACACAGATGGAGGAGTGGTGTGTGAGAGAAACACACAGATGGAGGAGTGGTGTGTGTGAGAGAAACACACAGATGGAGGAGTGGTGTGTGTGAGTGAAACACACAGATGGAGGAGTGGTGTGTGTGAGAGAAACACACAGATGGAGGAGCGGTGTGTGTGAGAGAAACACACAGATGGAGGAGTGGTGTGAGAGAAACACACAGATGGAGGAGTGGTGTGAGAGAAACACACAGATGGAGGAGTGGTGTGAGAGAAACACACAGATGGAGGAGCGGTGTGTGTGAGAGAAACACACAGATGGAGGAGTGGTGTGAGAGAAACACACAGATGGAGGAGTGGTGTGTGAGAGAAACACACAGATGGAGGAGTGGTGTGAGAGAAACACACAGATGGAGGAGCGGTGTGTGTGAGAGAAACACACAGATGGAGGAGCGGTGTGTGTGAGAGAAACACACAGATGGAGGAGTGGTGTGAGAGAAACACACAGATGGAGGAGTGGTGTGAGAGAAACACACTGATGGAGGAGTGGTGTGAGAGAAACACAGATGGAGGAGCGGTGTGTGTGAGAGAAACACACAGATGGAGGAGTGGTGTGTGTGAGAGAAACACACAGATGGAGGAGTGGTGTGAGAGAAACACACAGATGGAGGAGTGGTGTGTGTGAGTGAAACACACAGATGGAGGAGTGGTGTGTGTGAGTGAAACACACAGATGGAGGAGTGGTGTGTGTGAGTGAAACACACAGATGGAGGAGTGGTGTGTGTGAGAGAAACACACAGATGGAGGAGTGGTGTGTGTGAGTGAAACACACAGATGGAGGAGTAGTGTGTGAGAGAAACACACAGATGGAGGAGAGAGAAACACACAGATGGAGGAGTGGTGTGACAGAAACACACAGATGGAGGAGTGGTGTGTGTGAGAGAAACACACAGATGGAGGAGTGGTGTGTGAGAGAAACACAGATGAAGGAGCGGTGTGTGAGAGAAACACAGATGAAGGAGCGGTGTGTGAGAGAAACACACAGATGGAGGAGTTGTGTGTGAGAGAAACACACAGATGGAGGAGTGGTGTGTGAGAGAAACACACAGATGGAGGAGTGGTGTGTGAGAGAAACACAGATGAAGGAGCGGTGTGTGAGAGAAACACACAGATGGAGGAGTGGTGTGTGTGACAGAAACACACAGATGGAGGAGTGGTGTGTGTGAGAGAAACACACAGATGGAGGAGTGGTGTGTGAGAGAAACACAGATGAAGGAGCGGTGTGTGAGAGAAACACACAGATGGAGGAGTGGTGTGTGAGAGAAACACACAGATGGAGGAGCAGTGTGTGAGAGAAACACACAGATGGAGGAGTGGTGTGTGAGAGAAACACACAGATGGAGGAGTGGTGTGTGTGAGAGAAACACAGATGGAGGAGCGGTGTGTGAGAGAAACACACAGATGGAGGAGCGGTGTGTGAGAGAAACACACAGATGGAGGAGCGGTGTGTGTGAGAAACACACAGATGGAGGAGTGGTGTGTGAGAGAAACACACAGATGGAGGAGTGGTGTGTGAGAGAAACACAGATGGAGGAGCGGTGTGTGAGAGAAACACACAGATGGAGGAGTGGTGTGTGAGAGAAACACACAGATGGAGGAGCGGTGTGTGAGAGAAACACACAGATGGAGGAGCAGTGTGTTAGAGAAACACACAGATGGAGGAGCGGTGTGTGAGAGAAACACACAGATGGAGGAGCGGTGTGTGAGAGAAACACACAGATGGAGGAGTGGTGTGTGTGAGAGAAACACACAGATGGAGGAGCGGTGTGTGAGAGAAACACACAGATGGAGGAGTGGTGTGTGAGAGAAACACACAGATGGAGGAGTGGTGTGTGAGAGAAACACACAGATGGAGGAGTGGTGTGTGAGAGAAACACAGATGGAGGAGCGGTGTGTGTGAGAGAAACACAGATGGAGGAGTGGTGTGTGAGAGAAACACACAGATGGAGGAGCGGTGTGTGAGAGAGAAACACCTCACACAGATGGAGGAGTGGTGTGAGAGAAACACACAGATGGAGGAGTGGTGTGTGAGAGAAACACACAGATGGAGGAGCGGTGTGTGAGAGAGAAACACACAGATGGAGGAGTGGTGTGTGAGAGAAACACACAGATGGAGGAGCGGTGTGTGTGAGAGAAACACACAGATGGAGGAGCGGTGTGTGAGAGAAACACACAGATGGAGGAGTGGTGTGAGAGAAACACACAGATGGAGGAGTGGTGTGTGTGAGAGAAACACACAGATGGAGGAGTGGTGTGTGTGAGAGAAACACACAGATGGAGGAGCGGTGTGTGAGAGAAACACACAGATGGAGGAGTGGTGTGAGAGAAACACACAGATGGAGGAGCGGTGTGTGAGAGAAACACACAGATGGAGGAGCGGTGTGTGTGAGAGAAACACACAGATGGAGGAGTGGTGTGTGAGAGAAACAAACAGATGGAGGAGTGGTGTGTGTGAGAGAAACACACAGATGGAGGAGTGGTGTGTGAGAGAAACACAGATGGAGGAGTGGTGTGTGTGAGAGAAACACACAGATGGAGGAGTGGTGTGTGTGAGAGAAACACACAGATGGAGGAGTGGTGTGTGTGAGAGAAACACACAGATGGAGGAGTGGTGTGTGTGAGAGAAACACACAGATGGAGGAGCGGTGTGTGAGAGAAACACACAGATGGAGGAGTGGTGTGTGAGAGAAACACACAGATGGAGGAGTGGTGTGTGAGAGAAACACACAGATGGAGGAGTGGTGTGTGTGAGAGAAACACACAGATGGAGGAGTGGTGTGTGTGAGTGAAACACACAGATGGAGGAGTGGTGTGTGTGAGAGAAACACACAGATGGAGGAGCGGTGTGTGTGAGAGAAACACACAGATGGAGGAGTGGTGTGAGAGAAACACACAGATGGAGGAGTGGTGTGAGAGAAACACACAGATGGAGGAGTGGTGTGAGAGAAACACACAGATGGAGGAGCGGTGTGTGTGAGAGAAACACACAGATGGAGGAGTGGTGTGAGAGAAACACACAGATGGAGGAGTGGTGTGTGAGAGAAACACACAGATGGAGGAGTGGTGTGAGAGAAACACACAGATGGAGGAGCGGTGTGTGTGAGAGAAACACACAGATGGAGGAGCGGTGTGTGTGAGAGAAACACACAGATGGAGGAGTGGTGTGAGAGAAACACACAGATGGAGGAGTGGTGTGAGAGAAACACACTGATGGAGGAGTGGTGTGAGAGAAACACAGATGGAGGAGCGGTGTGTGTGAGAGAAACACACAGATGGAGGAGTGGTGTGTGTGAGAGAAACACACAGATGGAGGAGTGGTGTGAGAGAAACACACAGATGGAGGAGTGGTGTGTGTGAGTGAAACACACAGATGGAGGAGTGGTGTGTGTGAGTGAAACACACAGATGGAGGAGTGGTGTGTGTGAGTGAAACACACAGATGGAGGAGTAGTGTGTGAGAGAAACACACAGATGGAGGAGAGAGAAACACACAGATGGAGGAGTGGTGTGAGAGAAACACACAGATGGAGGAGTGGTGTGAGAGAAACACACAGATGGAGGAGTGGTGTGAGAGAAACACACAGATGGAGGAGAGAGAAACACACAGATGGAGGAGTGGTGTGAGAGAAACACACAGATGGAGGAGTGGTGTGAGAGAAACACACAGATGGAGGAGTGGTGTGTGAGAGAAACACACAGATGGAGGAGTGGTGTGTGAGAGAAACACACAGATGGAGGAGTGGTGTGTGAGAGAAACACACAGATGGAGGAGTGGTGTGAGAGAAACACACAGATGGAGGAGTGGTGTGAGAGAAACACACAGATGGAGGAGCGGTGTGTGTGAGAGAAACACACAGATGGAGGAGCGGTGTGTGTGAGAGAAACACACAGATGGAGGAGTGGTGTGAGAGAAACACACAGATGGAGGAGTGGTGTGAGAGAAACACACAGATGGAGGAGCGGTGTGTGAGAGAAACACACAGATGGAGGAGCGGTGTGTAGGAGAGAAACACACAGATGGAGGAGCGGTGTGTGAGAGAAACACAGATGGAGGAGTGGTGTGTGTGAGAGAAACACACAGATGGAGGAGTGGTGTGAGAGAAACACACAGATGGAGGAGTGGTGTGTGTGAGAGAAACACACAGATGGAGGAGTGGTGTGAGAGAAACACACAGATGGAGGAGTGGTGTGTGTGAGAAACACACAGATGGAGGAGTGGTGTGTGTGGCAGAAACACACAGATGGAGGAGTGGTGTGTGAGAGAAACACACAGATGGAGGAGCGGTGTGTGTGAGAGAAACACACAGATGGAGGAGTGGTGTGTGTGAGAGAAACACACAGATGGAGGAGTGGTGTGAGAGAAACACACAGATGGAGGAGTGGTGTGTGTGAGTGAAACACACAGATGGAGGAGTGGTGTGTGTGAGAGAAACACACAGATGGAGGAGTAGTGTGTGAGAGAAACACACAGATGGAGGAGAGAGAAACACACAGATGGAGGAGTGGTGTGTGAGAGAAACACACAGATGGAGGAGTGGTGTGTGTGGCAGAAACACACAGATGGAGGAGTGGTGTGTGTGAGTGAAACACACAGATGGAGGAGTGGTGTGTGTGAGAGAAACACACAGATGGAGGAGTGGTGTGTGAGAGAAACACACAGATGGAGGAGTGGTGTGTGTGAGAGAAACACACAGATGGAGGAGAGAGAAACACACAGATGGAGGAGTGGTGTGTGAGAGAAACACACAGATGGAGGCGAGAGAAACACACAGATGGAGGAGTGGTGTGTGAGAGAAACACACAGATGGAGGAGTGGTGTGTGTGAGAGAAACACACAGATGGAGGAGAGAGAAACACACAGATGGAGGAGTGGTGTGTGAGAGAAACACACAGATGGAGGAGTGGTGTGTGTGAGAGAAACACACAGATGGAGGAGTGGTGTGTGTGAGAGAAACACACAGATGGAGGAGCGGTGTGTGTGAGAGAAACACACAGATGGAGGAGTGGTGTGTGAGAGAAACACACAGATGGAGAGAGAAACACACAGATGGAGGAGTGGTGTGTGTGAGAGAAACACACAGATGGAGGAGTGGTGTGTGTGAGAGAAACACACAGATGGAGGAGAGAGAAACACACAGATGGAGGAGTGGTGTGTGAGAGAAACACACAGATGGAGGCGAGAGAAACACACAGATGGAGGAGTGGTGTGTGTGAGAGAAACACACAGATGGAGGAGTGGTGTGTGTGAGAGAAACACACAGATGGAGGAGTGGTGTGTGTGAGAGAAACACACAGATGGAGGAGCAGTGTGTGAGAGAAACACAGATGGAGGAGCGGTGTGTGTGAGAGAAACACACAGATGGAGGAGCGGTGTGTGAGAGAAACACACAGATGGAGGAGTGGTGTGTGTGAGAGAAACACACAGATGGAGGAGTGGTGTGTGAGAGAAACACACAGATGGAGGAGTGGTGTGTGTGAGAGAAACACACAGATGGAGGAGTGGTGTGTGAGAGAAACACACAGATGGAGGAGTGGTGTGTGAGAGAAACACACAGATGGAGGAGTGGTGTGTCTGAGAGAAACACACAGATGGAGGAGTGGTGTGTGAGAGAAACACACAGATGGAGGAGTGGTGTGTGAGAGAAACACAGATGGAGGAGCGGTGTGTGTGAGAAACACAGATGGAGGAGCGGTGTGTGTGAGAGAAACACAGATGGAGGAGCGGTGTGTGAGAGAAACACACAGATGGAGGAGCGGTGTGTGTGAGAGAAACACACAGATGGAGGAGTGGTGTGTGTGAGAGAAACACACAGATGGAGGAGTGGTGTGTGAGAGAAACACACAGATGGAGGAGTGGTGTGTGAGAGAAACACACAGATGGAGGAGCGGTGTGTGAGAGAAACACACAGATGGAGGAGCGGTGTGTGAGAGAAACACACAGATGGAGGAGTGGTGTGTGTGAGAGAAACACACAGATGGAGGAGTGGTGTGAGAGAAACACACAGATGGAGGAGTGGTGTGTGAGAGAAACACACAGATGGAGGAGTGGTGTGTGTGAGAGAGAAACACAGATGGAGGAGCGGTGTGTGAGAGAAACACACAGATGGAGGAGCGGTGTGTGAGAGAAACACACAGATGGAGGAGTGGTGTGTGAGAGAAACACACAGATGGAGGAGTAGTGTGTGTGAGAGAAACACACAGATGGAGGAGTGGTGTGTGAGAGAAACACACAGATGGAGGAGTGGTGTGTGAGAGAAACACACAGATGGAGGAGTGGTGTGTGTGAGAGAGAAACACAGATGGAGGAGCGGTGTGTGAGAGAAACACACAGATGGAGGAGCGGTGTGTGAGAGAAACACACAGATGGAGGAGTGGTGTGTGAGAGAAACACACAGATGGAGGAGTAGTGTGTGTGAGAGAAACACACAGATGGAGGAGTGGTGTGTGTGAGAGAAACACACAGATGGAGGAGTGGTGTGTGTGAGAGAAACACACAGATGGAGGAGCAGTGTGTGAGAGAAACACACAGATGGAGGAGCGGTGTGTGAGAGAAACACACAGATGGAGGAGTGGTGTGTGAGCGAAACACACAGATGGAGGAGCGGTGTCTGAGAGAAACACACAGATGGAGGAGCGGTGTGTGAGAGAGAAACACACAGATGGAGGAGCGGTGTGTGAGAGAAACACACAGATGGAGGAGCGGTGTGTGAGAGAGAAACACACAGATGGAGGAGCGGTGTGTGAGAGAAACACACAGATGGAGGAGCGGTGTGTGAGAGAAACACACAGATGGAGGAGCGGTGTGTGAGAGAAACACACAGATGGAGGAGTGGTGTGTGTGAGAGAAACACACAGATGGAGGAGCGGTGTGTGAGAGAAACACACAGATGGAGGAGCGGTGTGTGAGAGAAACACACAGATGGAGGAGTGGTGTGTGAGAGAAACACACAGATGGAGGAGTGGTGTGTGAGAGAAACACACAGATGGAGGAGTGGTGTGTGAGAGAAACACACAGATGGAGGAGTGGGGTCAAACACATATTCTGGAGTTCAGCAAATACTCCCTTCTCCTCAGCATAAATCTCCAGCGAGCTTCAGTACGGAGACGCGTTTCTCTAATGCGGCCCAGAGCGTGTGTGTGTGTGCATGTGTGCGTGTGTGTGTGTGTGTGTGTGTGTGTGTGTGTGATAGTCGATAGGCTCGATAGTCTGGAGTGGGATGTTCTTTCTGGAAATCACGAACCGATCTTGTGAAAATATGCTGAGTTAAAACGTGAACAGAAAAGCTGATCTCGGCCGATTTAGAAGGACATTTGTTCATTTATAGTCAAATCCTATTAGTTTGTAATGTTGTTTGCCCATTTAAATAATGTTGCACATCTAACTGTATAGACAAATAAATGCAATGTTTATTAGAATTATGAGCAGAATCCAATATAATGTTACAGACAAAGAAAATATGTCAAAACGTATATGTTCACATTTGTTCAGTGTAAACCCAGCTAACAAAAATACGATCTAAAAACATCTTGCTAACGTTCCCATTTAGTTGTAAAAATGAAACAATTTCATTATTGATTATGTTTTTAACCATTTGGCAGTGCTCTTGCAGAGAGACTCCGCCCACACACTCTTCTGATTGGCTGTGATTTTGGGATTGATTTGGTTGTGAGTGCAGTGAACTCACAGAGAGACTCCGCCCACACGCTCTTCTGATTGGCTGTGATTTTTGGATTGATTTGGTTGAGAGTGCAGTGAATTCACAGAGAGACTCCGCCCACACACTCTTCTGATTGGCTGTAATTTTTGGATTGATTTGGTTGCGAGTGCAGTGAACTCACAGAGAGACTCCACCCACACGCTCTTCTGATTGGCTGTTATTTTTGGATTGATTTGGTTGTGAGTGCAGTGAACTCACAGAGAGACTCCGCCCACACACTCTTCTGATTGGCTGTGATTTTTGGATTGATTTGGTTGTGAGTGCAGTGAACTCACAGAGAGACTCCGCCCATACGCTCTTCTGATTGGCTGTGATTTTTGGATTGATTTGGTTGTGAGTGCAGTGAACTCACAGAAAGACTCCGCCCACACGCTCTTCTGATTGGCTGTTATTTTTGGATTGATTTGGTTGTGAGTGCAGTGAACTCACAGAGAGACTCCGCCCACACGCTCTTCTGATTGGCTGTTATTTTTGGATTGATTTGGTTGTGAGTGCAGTGAACTCACAGAGAGACTCCGCCCACACGCTCTTCTGATTGGCTGTGATTTTTGGATTGATTTGGTTGTGAGTGCAGTGAACTCACAGAGAGACTCCGCCCACACGCTCTTCTGATTGGCTGTGATTTTTGGATTGATTTGGTTGTGAGTGCAGTGAACTCACAGAGAGACTCCGCCCACACGCTCTTCTGATTGGCTGTGATTTTTGGATTGATTTGGTTGTGAGTGCAGTGAACTCACAGAGAGACTCCGCCCACACGCTCTTCTGATTGGCTGTGATTTTTGGATTGATTTGGTTGTGAGTGCAGTGAACTCACAGAAAGACTCCGCCCACACGCTCTTCTGATTGGCTGTGATTTTTGGATTGATTTGGTTGTGAGTGCAGTGAACTCACAGAAAGACTCCGCCCACACGCTCTTCTGATTGGCTGTGATTTTTGGATTGATTTGGTTGTGAGTGCAGTGAACTCACAGAGAGACTCCGCCCACACGCTCTCCTGATTGGCTGTGATTTTTGGATTGATTTGGTTGTGAGTGCAGTGAACTCACAGAGAGACTCCGCCCACACACTCTTCTGATTGGCTGTGATTTTTGGATTGATTTGGTTGTGAGTGCAGTGAACTCACAGAGAGACTCCGCCCACACACTCTTCTGATTGGCTGTGATTTTTGGATTGATTTGGTTGTGAGTGCAGTGAACTCACAGAGAGACTCCGCCCACACGCTCTTCTGATTGGCTGTGATTTTTGGATTGATTTGGTTGTGAGTGCAGTGAACTCACAGAGAGACTCCGCCCACACACTCTTCTGATTGGCTGTGATTTTTGGATTGATTTGGTTGTGAGTGCAGTGAACTCACAGAAAGACTCCGCCCACACGCTCTTCTGATTGGCTGTGATTTTTGGATTGATTTGGTTGTGAGTGCAGTGAACTCACAGAGAGACTCCGCCCACACGCTCTTCTGATTGGCTGTAATTTTTGGATTGATTTGGTTGTGAGTGCAGTGAACTCACAGAGAGACTCCGCCCACACGCTCTTCTGATCGGCTTGATTTTTGATTGATTTTGGTGTGGACAGACAAACTGCTTGTTGCAGGAATGTCACTTATCAATCTTGTCAGGACACGGTCAGTATGAATTGCTGATCAGTAAACTCTGCAACACAAATGACCAATAACCTCCGGCGTGTCTGTCTTCAGTCTCATCCAGAGCCGATCGTTGCCATGTTAAAGCAAAATGTGTTTCTAAATGTGCTCTGCATGTTCAGGTGGTCCTGCTATTACTGTTGGTTCTCTACCTTTATTAAAGCGTAATGGAGAGCAGACCTGAGCTCTGCGCGGTAAAGCCTGTAAAACTGCACACAGTCTCATTGGCTTAACTATAATAACAATGATCAGACACAAATGTGCGCTCGCTAATCAAGAGCATTAAACAAAGAGTCGCGAGCCGAGCGAATCACGCCGCAATCACGGACAAGCGAGTCTCGCTGAAAACGATATTGTGTGTGATTAATGCTCGATTCCACTCGATATGTCCTGCAGTGATCCGCCATAGTTGCTGGATTAGTGAGTCCAGCTGCTCTGAGTTGTAGCGTCTTGAGTTCGCTAGTTAGGGTTGATTCCTCAATGATCGTCTTTAACAGATCGGTTTCCCTCTCCAGCTCTTCAGTTTGAGCCATCATGAGTCTGGACTCTGCAGGTCTGTGAGGAACACGTGTTTGAGGCCTTCACACTCGCCGATCACTAAAGCGCTTCGTCACGTGTGCTGGTCATGTGACCGGCCGAAGCGTGCTGGCTTCCTGAGGACATGCCTGACCCGTCTCGCTCGGGCTAACATTATTGAGAAGGTGCAACTTATATTTATATTGTTTTATGGACCTTTTTTTAATAGCAATATATTCCACACAGAATAATGTGTTGTGCTCCTTCAGGGGAGTATTATATAATCTATAGCAGGATCAAAATACAGTGTCAGTTTTGCATTAATTATTTTTGGAACAATGTTAAAATCACATAAACAATATTCTCATGGTCAAAGCACTCGCACAGAGACTAAATCTACATCATGTCTGCTTTTGAGGATCATAACCAGCTAACAGAAATATGTTCTGAGAGTGTTCTGCTGTTAGTATTAAGCAAGTTATGAAAGTGTTATTTCTGAACGTTCTCTGACATTCAGTTTTTTAAATGTTTTAAAACCCTTTTTTTTTTAGGGATGCACCAATGTGAACATTTTTACCGATAACTGATATATTGGCTGATAAATGTAAATCCAAATTTTTATATAATTATTTAAAGCCTGATTACAAACACAAAAGTCTCACCATTAAAGCCACGTCCCAAACTCAATTATGATGTTCTCATGATAATGTTATGTAGCTGATATGACAGATTTGTATGAGGTGCCCCTAGGGACATTATTCAGAATTACCTTGCATATACATGTACTTTTCCTCTCACATACACATATAAAACCAAATTCATTCACATACTATAATGAAATGCTCACACACATACAAGTGAAATGCTTTGACAACCACAACTGAAACGCTCTCATACATACAACTGAAAATATTACGCTCACACACACAACTGAAACGCTCACACACACACAACTGAAATGCTCTCATACATACAACTGAAAATATTATGCTCACACACATAACTGAAACACTCACACACACACAACTGAAATGCTCACACACATACAAGTGAAATGCTTTTACAAACACAACTGAAACACTCTCATTCATACAACTGAAAATATTACGCTCACACACACAACTGAAATGCTCACACACACACAACTGAAATGCTCACACACATACAAGTGAAATGCTTTTACAAACACAACTGAAACGCTCACATACATACAACTGAAAATATTACGCTCACACACACAACTGAAACGCTCACACACACACAACTGAAATGCTCACACACATACAAGTGAAATGCTCTCACACACACAAGTGAAATGCTCACACACATACAAGTGAAATGCTTTTACAAACATAACTGAAACGCTCTCACTCACACAACTGAAAATCATTTCAGTATGTTGTATGCAAGCATTTCAGTATGTTGTATGCAAGCATTTCAGTTGAAACGGAAGCACATTTCAGTTGAAACGGAAGCACATTTCAGTTGAAACGGAAGGTGGTTAGAGTCCCCGCCCACTCCAGCAGGGTTGCCAGATGCCAAGGTTTTCCATCACAAAACCTCGCCAAAAACTGCGAGAATGCACAAAAAAACGCCCAAATTTGTTTTGACTTGTTTCTCGTTTAAACACAGTGAAATCATTAACAAGCTTCAAAATTACCCATGGTCCGTGTACATTTGCGTCCATTCGTTTTTCCCTTTTTAACCCGTGATTGAAAAACGAAAAATGGTTGTTGTAGGCCCTATTTTTAAAACGCAAAGTTGAACACCAAAATTTGAATTTGAATTGTATACACCAGAGGGCTCGACATTAAGGCTTGTCCGGGACAAGTGGATTTTTTGTAGGACAAGTAGCCTAGAAGAGAAAATTAGTTGTCCGACCAGACAAGTTAAATTTCAAACAAAATAAAATGCCATGTTACTTCACGTTATGTGCCACTCGTTACGTCTATTTTACAGATTTAATTTTACCGATTTGAAACGAACACATTTTTTCGCGCTGCCTGTGAATGTCCTGAATGTGACTCACAGAAAGACGCGCGCCAGTATAATGCGCATGCACAGACCGCGCGCCAGAAGTTCTCTTTTGCGCTTGAACGAACATCAACAACACACACAATTAAGCCAAAATGTCATTTGTCGAGTATCTTCATAACATAAGAACAGTCTTATGATGGACTTAAAGAGTTGTGACTCGTGAGAGAATGAGGCGCGTGTGATATCCGCGTCTCTGTCCACAGCGGCTGCTCTTAAAGGGCCAGCTACCAATAAAGCGTTCTGTCAGTAAAGTTACTGAAAGAACAAAGGGAACAGAGAAAATTACTCACTGCTCTTGACTAAAGAACTTGTGTAGCTTCAATAAGTAGTAGTCTATATATAATTTATAATTTGTGCAGCCCAGACTGTTTGATAACTTTATTCAACTTCTGTATATGTCCTACCTGTTAGACAGTTAATTTTTATCCAGACATCAATGGCTTATTGATCATTGTAGGTGTTATCAATCATTTAGTTGTTATTGCTAATTTCAGAATTATCACTAATCTGTGTGTGCATTTGGTTTAGAACCAAACAAGTTAACTCATGAAACCATTTGTTTATTCGCAATTGCATATCACAACCGCAATATTGAACTCAATAATCCCAATATGACATTTTCCCCAAATCGTGCAGCCCTAGATAAAATTATAAATCTTTACCCGGACAAGTGACTTTTGTGCATGGACAAGAGAAACATAAATTTACTTGTCCGAAGGACAAGTGCCTCAAAAAGTTAATGTCAAGCCCTGCACCAAATGCTACGCAAAAAAATAAATGTTGAAGTATTTTCCGATTTTTGTATGTGACTTTTTGCCCCTTTATTAAACTTTTAAAATATTCACAAATTAATATGCAAAAAAATTGATTTTACTGGTTTTCTAACTAAGGCCAAACCAGGAAATTATATTTTTCCCGCAGTGCTGAATGAAAAGAGCCATAGCCTACTCTCTAACCATACAGAGAGGTGATTTAGGCTATAGGTGATCTGAAAAAATAACGAGGCTATACCTCCATCTCCGCTGTAAGGATGGGCCTTTAGAGAGAAATTCATATGGATTACATTATCAGACGGTATTTGCTTTCGATTCGAATTGGTTCTTTAAAAGTGGACATTTCAAGCTTTAGCCTACATAGGCTATATTTTGTTTCAGTTCATTTTTGAGACGCGATCACGGAGACCATGAAAGCTCGCCTGATTGTTTTATTTTATTTTACAAAAGCACAACGTTTTCTTGTTATTGTAAGTTTACACAAATAAAAGTAGTTGCGAATGATGTATTATTATTTTCTGTATGACCAGAAATTATAGAGTATTTTAAGTTTTTTCCACTGCTGATAGGAAAACGCAAGTGTTCGCGCCTCCGTGCCATGCAGTGCGCGCTCCACACTCGCACAAACCCTTGGATAAGCGTCACAATTTTTTGTTTATTTGTAATAATCTTAGCCCTGTATTATTATTGTCTAACCTGTATTATGACTGACATTTGACGAATGCTTTGTTCCTTTTTTGGATAAAACCGTCTTCTAGCCTAAATGTAGGATAATAATAATAATAATAATAATAATGGCAATTATTATTTGCGGTTATAACTATAAATGAGTTCACTTAAGACAGTAATTATGTTTCTCATAAAATAATTTATTAATGTTTTATTTTTTATATAACCTGACATTTTACAGTTTTTGAAATGTTTTTGTTTTATGTTTATTTTTTATATGTGAAGTCTTTTCTTTTAATTATTATTATATTATACTGAGCTTTTTCCTCCCCCCCAAAAAAATGACTTTAAAGGTGTAAATGTTGTTTTTTTAGAAAATTCAAGAAATTACCAATTATCAAATGTCAGTCATAATACAGGTTAGACAATAATAATACAGGGCTAAGATTATTACAAATAAACAAAAGATTGTGACGCTTATCCAAGGGTTTGTGCGAGTGTGGAGCGCGCACTGCATGGCACGGAGGCGCGAACACTTGCGTTTTCCTATCAGCAGTGGAAACTACTTAAAATACTCTATAATTTCTGGTCATACAGAAAATAATAATACATCATTCGCAACTACTTTTATTTGTGTAAACTTACAATAAAAAGAAAACGTTGTGCTTTTGTAAAATAAAATAAAACAATCAGGCGAGCTTTCATGGTCTCCGTGATCGCGTCTCAAAAATGAACTGAAACAAAATATAGCCTATGTAGGCTAAAGCTTGAAATGTTAAAGAACCAATTCGAATCGAAAGCAAATACCGTCTGATAATGTAATCCATATGAATTTCTCTCTAAAGGCCCATCCTTACAGCGGAGATGGAGGTATAGCCTCGTTATTTTTTCAGATCACCTATAGCCTAAATCACCTCTCTGTATGGTTAGAGAGTAGGCTATGGCTCTTTTCATTCAGCACTGCGGGAAAAATATAATTTCCTGGTTTGGCCTTAGTTAGAAAACCAGTAAAATCAATTTTTTTTGCATATTAATTTGTAAATATTTTAAATGTTTAATAAAGGGGCAAAAAGTCACATACAAAAATCGGAAAATACTTCAACATTTATTTTTTTGCGTAGCATTTGGTGCAGGGCTTGACATTAACTTTTTGAGGCACTTGTCCTTCGGACAAGTAAATTTATGTTTCTCTTGTCCATGCACAAAAGTCACTTGTCCGGGTAAAGATTTATAATTTTATCTAGGGCTGCACGATTTGGGGAAAATGTCATATTGCGATTATTGAGTTCAATATTGCGGTTGTGATATGCAATTGCGAATAAACAAATGGTTTCATGAGTTAACTTGTTTGGTTCTAAACCAAATGCACACACAGATTAGTGATAATTCTGAAATTAGCAATAACAACTAAATGATTGATAACCCCTACAATGATCAATAAGCCATTGATGTCTGGATAAAAATTAACTGTCTAACAGGTAGGACATATACAGAAGTTGAATAAAGTTATCAAACAGTCTGGGCTGCATAAATTATAAATTATATATAGACTACTACTTATTGAAGCTACACAAGTTCTTTAGTCAAGAGCAGTGAGTAATTTTCTCTGTTCCCTTTGTTCTTTCAGTAACTTTACTGACAGAACGCTTTATTGGTAGCTGGCCCTTTAAGAGCAGCCGCTGTGGACAGAGACGCGGATATCACACGCGCCTCATTCTCTCACGAGTCACTCACAACTCTTTATGTCCATCATAAGACTGTTCTTATGTTATGAAGATACTCGACAAATGACATTTTGGCTTAATTGTGTGTGTTGTTGATGTTCGTTCAAGCGCAAAAGAGAACTTCTGGCGCGCGGTCTGTGCATGCGCATTATACTGGCGCGCGTCTTTCTGTGAGTCACATTCAGGACATTCACAGGCAGCGCGAAAAAATGTGTTCGTTTCAAATCGGTAAAATTAAATCTGTAAAATAGACGTAACGAGTGGCACATAACGTGAAGTAACATGGCAATTTATTTTGTTTGAAATTTAACTTGTCTGGTCGGACAACTAATTTTCTCTTCTAGGCTACTTGTCCTACAAAAAATCCACTTGTCCCGGACAAGCCTTAATGTCGAGCCCTCTGGTGTATACAATTCAAATTCAAATTTTGGTGTTCAACTTTGCGTTTTAAAAATAGGGCCTACAACAACCATTTTTCGTTTTTCAATCACGGGTTAAAAAGGGAAAAACGAATGGACGCAAATGTACACGGACCATGGGTAATTTTGAAGCTTGTTAATGATTTCACTGTGTTTAAACGAGAAACAAGCCAAAACAAATTTGGGCGTTTTTTTGTGCATTCTCGCAGTTTTTGGCGAGGTTTTGTGATGGAAAACCTTGGCATCTGGCAACCCTGCTGGAGTGGGCGGGGACTCTAACCACCTTCCGTTTCAACTGAAATGTGCTTCCGTTTCAACTGAAATGCTTGCATACAACATACTGAAATGCTTGCATACAACATACTGAAATGATTTTCAGTTGTGTGAGTGAGAGCATTTCAGTTATGTTTGTAAAAGCATTTCTCTTGTATGTGTGTGAGCATTTCACTTGTGTGTGTGAGAGCATTTCACTTGTATGTGTGTGAGCATTTCAGTTGTGTGTGTGTGAGCGTTTCAGTTGTGTGTGTGAGCGTAATATTTTCAGTTGTATGTGTGTGAGCATTTCAGTTGTGTGTGTGTGAGCATTTCAGTTGTGTGTGTGAGCGTAATATTTTCAGTTGTATGTATGAGAGCGTTTCAGTTGTGTTTGTAAAAGCATTTCACTTGTATGTGTGTGAGCATTTCAGTTGTGTGTGTGTGAGTGTTTCAGTTATGTGTGTGAGCATAATATTTTCAGTTGTATGTATGAGAGCATTTCAGTTGTGTGTGTGTGAGCGTTTCAGTTGTGTGTGTGAGCGTAATATTTTCAGTTGTATGTATGAGAGCGTTTCAGTTGTGGTTGTCAAAGCATTTCACTTGTATGTGTGTGAGCATTTCATTATAGTATGTGAATGAATTTGGTTTTATATGTGTATGTGAGAGGAAAAGTACATGTATATGCAAGGTAATTCTGAATAATGTCCCTAGGGGCACCTCATAGATAACGACAACATTAAAAATGATCAGATATCGTCAGATACCGATATATCGTGCATCCTATAGTTTTTTCTTGGTTTTGTGAAAATTAAGGGGACATTTAATTTTATAATTCTGCAAACATTATGGGAACGTTACTATTGAATGTTCTCTGAAACATTTTTAAAAAAACGTTAGACGAACATCCAACTAAAACGTTTCAGAATAAAAACTTTATATTAATTATGTTTTTGTGCTGATGTTTTGAGAACATTAATAAAGACCAGATAACTCTGAATTAACGTTCTGTTAATGTTAAATGTTTGTTTGGGAATTCTGTACAAATTCCTGCTGTGATTTTACAAGAAAAAAAAAAAGAAACTCCATAACAATGCACATAAACTTCAAACATAAAAAGGAAATGCTAAAATGTAAATTGAATAGTAATTATTAAAGCACCGATACGCTCTTACTCACTCTTACTCACGCCAGTCACTCTGATTAAAGCCATAAACCCTGTTAAGAGATTTTAAAATGAGCTTTCTGAAACGTCTCGATAAAGTGAGCTGGGAAAGTTACAGCCTGTTTGGCTCGAAATGAATATTAATCAAATGTAACGAATATAAATAAATGTGAGTGTAAATCAAGACCGGTTACAGGAGCGACTGATGAGAAGTAGAGTTCAGCGGAGAGGTGTCCAGCGGCTCCTGATCTCAGATCTGTGTCTCTGTGTCTCTGTGTCCAGCTCTGTGTCTCTGTGTCTCTGTGTCCAGCTCTGTGTCCAGCTCTGTGTCCAGCTCTGTGTCTCTGTCTCTGTGTCCAGCTCTGTGTCCAGCTCTGTGTCTCTGTGTCCAGCTCTGTGTCTCTGTGTCTCTGTGTCCAGCTCTGTGTCTCTGTGTCCAGCTCTGTGTCTCTGTGTCTCTGTGTCCAGCTCTGTGTCTCTGTGTCTCTGTGTCCAGCTCTGTGTCCAGCTCTGTGTCCAGCTCTGTGTCTCTGTGTCTCTGTGTCCAGCTCTGTGTCCAGCTCTGTGTCTCTGTGTCCAGCTCTGTGTCTCTGTGTCTCTGTGTCCAGCTCTGTGTCCAGCTCTGTGTCCAGCTCTGTGTCCAGCTCTGTGTCTCTGTGTCCAGCTCTGTGTCTCTGTGTCTCTGTGTCTCTGTGTCCAGCTCTGTGTCCAGCTCTGTGTCTCTGTGTCCAGCTCTGTGTCTCTGTGTCTCTGTGTCTCTGTGTCCAGCTCTGTGTCTCTGTGTCCAGCTCTGTGTCTCTGTGTCTCTGTGTCCAGCTCTGTGTCCAGCTCTGTGTCTCTGTGTCCAGCTCTGTGTCTCTGTGTCTCTGTGTCTCTGTGTCCAGCTCTGTGTCTCTGTGTCTCTGTGTCTCTGTGTCCAGCTCTGTGTCTCTGTGTCTCTGTGTCCAGCTCTGTGTCTCTGTGTCTCTGTGTCCAGCTCTGTGTCCAGCTCTGTGTCCAGCTCTCTGTCTCTGTGTCCAGCTCTGTGTCGCTGTGTCTCTGTGTCTCTGTGTCCAGCTCTGTGTCTCTGTGTCTCTGTGTCTCTGTGTCTCTGTGTCCAGCTCTGTGTCCAGCTCTGTGTCTCTGTGTCCAGCTCTGTGTCCAGCTCTGTGTCTCTGTGTCCAGCTCTGTGTCTCTGTGTCTCTGTGTTTCTGTGTCCAGCTCTGTGTCTCTGTGTCTCTGTGTCCAGCTCTGTGTCTCTGTGTCTCTGTGTCCAGCTCTGTGTCCAGCTCTGTGTCCAGCTCTCTGTCTCTGTGTCCAGCTCTGTGTCGCTGTGTCTCTGTGTCTCTGTGTCCAGCTCTGTGTCTCTGTGTCTCTGTGTCTCTGTGTCTCTGTGTCCAGCTCTGTGTCCAGCTCTGTGTCTCTGTGTCCAGCTCTGTGTCCAGCTCTGTGTCCAGCTCTGTGTCCAGCTCTGTGTCTCTGTGTCCAGCTCTGTGTCTCTGTGTCTCTGTGTCCAGCTCTGTGTCCAGCTCTGTGTCTCTGTGTCCAGCTCTGTGTCTCTGTGTCTCTGTGTCCAGCTCTGTGTCTAGCTCTCTGTCTCTGTGTCCAGCTCTGTGTCCAGCGCTGTGTCTCTGTGTCCAGCTCTGTGTCTCTGTGTCTCTGTGTCCAGCTCTGTGTCTCTGTGTCTCTGTGTCCAGCTCTGTGTCCAGCTCTGTGTCTCTGTGTCCAGCTCTGTGTCTCTGTGTCTCTGTGTCCAGCTCTGTGTCTCTGTGTCCAGCTCTGTGTCTCTGTGTCTCTGTGTCCAGCTCTGTGTCTCTGTGTCTCTGTGTCCAGCTCTGTGTCCAGCTCTGTGTCCAGCTCTGTGTCTCTGTGTCTCTGTGTCTCTGTGTCCAGCTCTGTGTCTCTGTGTCTCTGTGTCTCTGTGTCCAGCTCTGTGTCTCTGTGTCTCTGTGTCCAGCTCTGTGTCCAGCTCTGTGTCCAGCTCTGTGTCCAGCTCTGTGTCTCTGTGTCTCTGTGTCCAGCTCTGTGTCTCTGTGTCCAGCTCTGTGTCCAGCTCTGTGTCTCTGTGTCTCTGTGTCCTGCTCTGTGTCCAGCTCTGTGTCTCTGTGTCCAGCGGCTCCTGATCTCAGCTCTGTGTCTCTGTGTCCAGCTCTGTGTCTCTGTGTCTCTGTGTCGAGCTCTGTGTCTCTGTTTCCAGCTCTGTGTCTCGGTGTCCAGCTCTATGTCCAGCTCTGTGTCTCTGTGTCCAGCTCTGTGTCTCTGTGTCCAGCGGCTCCTGATCTCAGCTCTGTGTCTCTGTGTCCAGCTCTGTGTCCTGCGGCTCCGGCTGTTCCTGCGCCGGGGATATGTGGACACCGGGACACTCTCTGAACATTTATTATAGAATTTTTTTTATTTTTTTATTTAACGCTATTACAGTTTTTTTGGATTGCTAAACGCCAGTGAGCACAACTGGAGCTACATGTGCTAAACTCTAACTACAGTCTGCACAGCAGCAGTTCATGTGGACCAAACTCTAGTTCGTTTTTCATTGCTTGAACACAGTTTTCAAAACTCTACACACTTATCCCATGACTTTAACCACAACCTGCACAACACTGTGGATTTACAGCACTTTGTCCAAATGTTAACACATTTGACTGCACACACACACACACACACACACACACACACACACACACACTGCTGACTCTACTCTCAGCTGAACGGCTGACACCTGTGGCCTGATGCTGGAGAGAGGAGATCAGACCCGCAGTTATCTGTTCGAATTACAGTATGTACTTTTAGTTTCTACCTTTTTTTTCTCATTACTGTAATTACGTAAATTACTACAGACTATTGAAGCAAGCTGCTAATTTTCATTTACCTTAAAGGAGAACTCCGGCGCAAAATGAACCTTTGGTCTAATAACACATTGGTACCTAGTCAACCGTTCTCTGAGATTTGTTTTCATGATAATCGAATGTAAAGAGTTTTATCTCTAAAAACTGTTTAGCGTATAACGCTAGTAATGGGGGCATATAATAAGTAAAAATAAATCGCTAGTTAATACCACTAACAAGACTCAAAATAGCCCCACACTAACACAGTAACATAATGAGGGTCCCTACATGCAAACCGAAACATTGAGAACTTTGTAAGTGTACAGAGCGTTTAATAAGAAGATATTTTATGAAGACAGTCCACTTCGAGTATACAGACAGGAGCCATCTTTGGAAAACAGTCTCGACTAATCAAACCACGAACGCCATTCATACAGTTCAGAAGTTCACTGAACTTCATACAGTTCAGCTCACTTAGCACGTCGTTCGTGGTTTGACTAGTCGAGACTGTTTTCCAAAGATGGCTCCTGTCTGTATACTCGAAGTGGACTGTCTTCATAAAATATCTTCTTATTAAACGGTCTGTACACTTACAAAGTTCTCAATGCTTCGTTTTGCATGTAGGGACCCTCATTATGTTACTGTGTTAGTGTGGGGCTATTTTGAGTCTTGTTAGTGGTATAAACTAGCGATTTCTTTTTACTTAGCCTATTATATGCCCCCATTACTAGCGTTATACGCTAAACAGTTTTTAGAGATACCAATGTTTTATTAGACCAAAGGTTCAGTTCTCCTTTAAAGAATTGTAATGTTCTAAAAATTTTAATAAATCATGTGAAAGAATGTCACTCTTTTCTTTGAAGAAAATATTACTTACTTTGTATGAAGTCACTGAAATTGTTCAAATTGTAAAGATGAAAAGTGTGTATTTTCTGTATTGGTGTTTGATGCTAGTGTTTTTCCTCTCAGTGTGTTCTGAGTGACAGTGTGTGTTATCTCAGTGAGGGTTGTGTAGTGTGTGTCTGCATGAGCCTGTGTTGATTGTGTGTTAAGAGTTGTGTTGCTTTGCTTGGAATGAGTTGTGCAGGTGATGTGAGCTGTGTTGCTCAGGGGACTGTTGGTAGTGCAGACTGGAGTTAGAGTTTAGCACATGTAGCTCCAGTCGTGCTCACTGGCGTTTAGCGATCCAAAAAAAACTGCAATGCAAGTGGAACGAGCTGATGACCACTCACTATACAGAGAAAGAAGAAGTGTCACACACATGTGTGGTCTCTCTCTCTCTCTCTGTGTGTGTGTGTGTGTGTGTGTGTGTGTGTGTGTGTGTGTGTGTGTGTGTGTGTGTGTGTGTGTGTGTGTGTGTGTGTGTGTGTGTGCGTGTGTGCGTGTGTGTGTGTGTGTGTGTGTGTGTGTGTGTGAGAAGTGTCGGCTCTTTGATGTCACCTCATCTGGTCTGAGATGTAGATGTTCTGGGATGTCAGACGATGTCCAGAGTCGTGACGCTCGTATAAACAGCGTCGAGCCGCACGTCGTTACGCTCACTAAAAGCTTCTTAACTCCACTTTCAGCTTTTAACAAACAAATGCTGATTTATATTTAACAAATGCTGATTAAAGGGTCAATGACAAAAAAAGAGTGTCTTTGATAAAGAATACAACACATGGTTTTGAAAAGTTTTATATAAGAAAGGTTTGTCTTTAATGGTGTGTGTGCTGTAACACTGAGGGAAGAGTGCAATATATTTCCCGTACACCTTGAATTCTCGTGTTGTGAGAATGTTGTGGCAATGTTCCCATTAAGTTGTGAAAATGTTATTTCTGGATGTTCAAAACGTCCAGTTTTTAAAAACATTTTTGATGGTTATGCAAATATTAAGAGAACATTTCATTGTATCATTCTGCAAAAATTATGGCAACGTTAGGCTACTTTTAAATCTTACTTTTTCTACTAGGCTACATGAGTAGAATTGAATAAAACTATTAAGTACTTTATTTTTAATGTACTTAAGTATTAAAAGAAAAAAGTACTGATTAATGAATGTTTATTTATGTATAATTCTATATACTCCATCTCCTACAGGCTAGACACACAGAGCTGAAACAGATCTGACATCATTATGAATTATTATGAATTGTCAAATAACCAGCATTATAAGTAAAATTATGCAGACACTTAATATGTATTGATCTGCAAGCAAGAAAACGTTTATTTTATTACCATAACTTGATAAATACTACTGATAATAGAGATAATTCAATAACAAAATACACCATATAGGCTATTGTATAAAAATTAGGAAAAACAAAATGTTTGTAAATGTGTTTGACAAAATAGCTATAACATACATGGGGTAAAATGTGATACGATCAGAAAAGATAAGAATGCTAGTTTTGCATCATTTGAAACTGCTGCGACATTAATTTGCACTATTTTAGCGTTATGTTTAGTTTTCGACCTCGTTCACAGGGTGATACACAGGTCCTAATTCAAACATATCAAATGGCTTAACCAGCTCGCACTTTTAAAGCAGATTAAGTTCCCAAACAACTGACCTAAATATGATTTTCATTTACAATAATAAATCCTAAAGCTCGGCATTAGTCGCTCCGAGGATATCCGCTCTTGCGTCGAGGTGAGTCTTTTCCTCGTGAAGGCAGTGAATCGTGAGCTGGAGACCCGATCTGACCGGATCAGAACCGAGAATAGATCGGGTTAGGGACTCAGGAGTTAAGCGATTGCAGGATCACTGAAGAGATCAGCTCGTTCTCGGACCACGTGGCGATTTCCTCAGTTCTAAAACACTTGTGAAGAGTAGTGGAGCAAAAAGGACAATTTTATGCTTTGGGATGTAATGAAGTAAAAGTAAAAGTTTCCCAAAATAAAAATACTCTGATAAAGTAGGCTACAGATACTTGAGAAACTTCGGTACAACGAAGTAAAAATGACACAAATAGTTTCAGAGACTCGTTGATCTGGACACGATCGTGATGTTTCTGGCGCATCTTTACCTGGTTATACACACGGTTTGGCAGACACATATTAAATATGATTTCAAATGAATAATCAGTGAGACCGTGTTTTTAACAATTTTAATAAAAGTACATTCGTAGAAGAAAATGTACTAAATAGAACCTTAAGGGGTTAGTGTTTAGTTTTAATTAATATTTATGTTATCTCTATGAAAAAAACGAAACATGAAAGTAAATGTAAGCTATTTAGAGAACCTTTTAGGCATAAAGAGCTCTTTAGAGTTGGGTCAAGAACACTGAAGCGTTTCTCTGAGAGTGTAATAATAAAAGCCTGTCACAATGCTATATTTAATGTGTTTTTGCTCTTAATGAGACTCATTATGATATCAGGATCACCCTGAGAAAACATCCAGACGTATGTCCGTACGAATGCTGATATATTTGACCTGCATATGTAGAATATGAAGTGTGTGTGTGTCGGGAGCCAGAGGTCAGCGCTGAGATGGAGTGTGTGTGTTACGAGGGCCGACGCGTCTCCTCTGTAACGCGGGTGTGTTTGGGCCCTAATGCATCGACCTCGACCCCGGGGCCTGTAAATCAACATCTGTAAATCAACATCTGAGCCTCACATCTGCATGTTTACCTCAGAGAGAGAGAGAGAGACGGCCTGAAACTGCTCCATCATCATGCTCTGCTATTATAGTTTTGGAAATATTCAGTTTTATATGTATGTTAGGAAAACTGCTGTTAATAGCATCAGCGCTTTACTCTGGCGTCTGGTTTCTGCAGTTGTGGTGCCGGTGAATGTGATGGCCAACAGGGGGCGACAGCGTCTTCCTTCCTCAGAAACTCCTGCCAGGTCATGTTCATAAAGCGCCTGAATCATGAATAAATGCATGAGAGCGGGATCAGTGTGTGTGCATCGCATCGTTCACGCAAAGCAAGCTTTGTATAACAAACCACACAATAACAAGAAAATACCACAGATAGTTTGGTTGCCCTTTATATTACAGCATCTGCACTTACAGCGGTCTTGTACTGTAGAAAGTGATCAGCTGACTTAACAAAAATGGAGGAAATAAAATTATGAAGTAAATAAACAACATGCTTAATAAAAAAAAAATTAAGTAATGTGGAATCGTCAAGTTCACATAACTTTCAATTAAGCATCAAGTTTATTTACATAATAATTTTAAAGCAAGGGGTTTCCTCAATTTTCAAAGTAAGTGAACTGAACACTTTCTACATGTTAAGGTTGGGTTAATAAGTGCAGAGTGTGTGTATGCCGGACTGTAAAATAAAACGTGAGCAATAGAGCAGTGTGTTTGGGCCAGATGCGATTGGTTTTCCAGCTCTATGCCCCCCGAACACAGCTAATCCAGGCCCGTTTATAACTCTCCCCATACAGCGCTCAAGCAGAGGTCAGAGGTCAGATCCACTCGGGGATTTAGAGTCTTATTATAATCGCAGAACGGCGAGAGCTTCGAGGAACTGCGGGGCCGACAGGAACCCGTTACCTTCAGTCAGGAGCATGTGAACACAGACCGATCAGACGGCTTCACGTTCCCTCCCGTACAGGACAACACATCTCAGCACTTCTCTTCTCAGAACTATTATTGAGTTCATCTGAGGGAACTGTAGAAGTATTGTAGAGGAGAGCTGGAAGGGTTGTTCTGTCAGTCACTGGTATTTTCCCATCTAGTCCTTCATCGTCATCATCATCATCATCATTATCATATTCATCTTCAACATCATCATCATCATCTTCTTCTTCTCCTCAGGTCTTCAGTTTTTAGCCCAATGTTACATTTCCATGTTAATGCAAAACTCTTTATCTTACACTATCAACAATCTGCTTTTGTATGTTAACACAATATTTATTTAAAAAACTGGTATACTTTATTTTACAGTGTCATTGTTACCCGTTACACGACATGCAACTAATACACTATAATTCATCACTGAGTTATCTAATTCATGTCATTTCATTACGTTTCCCTTTGACAAAGCAAAGTAAGGCACTACTCTTCATTTTTTTGTGATTTAGTTACAGTTACTTCTGATTTCTATTTGAATTTAAATTTAATGCGGATATTTAATTTTTTATTACAATTCTATATAAGACAATAGTGGATTTAACATTAACATTGTTGAAATGTATGTTTTTAATGTAACTTTCTCCCTTTCAATACTTCAGTCAGGTCAAGAATAATTTATGCAGTTGTGTATTATTTATTTGCAAGAATTAAAAGAGCATTTCGTTGTGTTGTTCAACTCAAGGCTGATGTGGGATTGAGAAAGTAATTAGTAATAAATAATCCAAAACTTTTTAGATAGAGTAATTAGTACATTAATTTAAATACACTGTTGATGATAGTTAGTAGTTAGTAATGAATCACTGTTTTAGAGTAACTGACCCTGTAAGTACATGTATTTAATTAATGTTACTTCAGCATATAATTACTGTAACCTTACAATGAAGTGTAATTAAAATATGACTTTCTTTACACCGCTTCAGAAATATAACATCAATAATACAGTAAAAAAAACTGTTTCTTAGCATTAGCAAATATATTATTAACATCAAAAGTTGTATCTGTTAACATTAGTAAATGCATGAACAAACAATGAACATTTCGATTGAACTAACATGAGCAAAGATAATAAATGTGTTAAAAATATAATATGTTCACTAACACGTTAACTAATGGATTATGATTACTGACCTTTGTAACATGTAGCTTTTCTTGTACCTGTTGTCTGTTACTACTAACTGTAGTTACTATTATTAATAATAGTCACTAAAACTTGATTGGTCAGTCATAACATCAGCAGATTTACGCAGTTCATCGAGTTCAGACTGAAGGAGCTGATGTCGAGCGACTCGTATATGATCCTCAGGTGATGAAGATGATGAAGATGATGAAGATGATGAACAGGACTAGGGGTTAAGGGGGGTTACTGACCAAATGCAGTTTATTTCATAACTCAAGTTGTGGTTTGTTGTGAGTGTTTTCTGTTGTGTTCTCACTCATGTATGGCTTCAGTGGTTCAGCTCAATAGTAGAAGAAGAAGTTGGTCATGTTTTTATACAATGATAGTACATGTACACACACGCATGGTCATTAGAATTAATATTAGAGATTTCAGGGTACAACAAGGCAGTTTTGTTCTTCCGGCACAGACGTTTGCCCTGTAATGAGATCCAGACGAGCGAAAGAAACGGAGAAAAGCACAACTGAGAGTTTAGTGAGTCTATCGCATATTCCAGTGGATAACTGTGTACAACAGAACATCTACACAAGTATATGCAACACTTTATTCTATATTTGAATATTCAGTAGTAAATGTAGAGGAGAGTGTAAATGTGTCTGTAAACTGCTCTAGTAACATTAATGTTTCACAGCAGCAGTGTGTGTGTGTGTGTGTGTGTGTGTGTGTGTGTGTGTGTGTGTGTGTGTGTGTGTGTGTGTGTGTGTGTGTGTGTGTGTGTGTGTGTGTGTGTGTGTGTGTGTGTGTAAGTGTGGCCTGGTAAACCCTACGTTATGGGGACAAAATGTCCCCACAAGGATGGCAATATCCGAAATCCTTGTTCGTGTGGGGACATTTTTTGGTCCCCATGAGGAGATCAGCTTATAAATCATACTAAGTGATGTTGTTTGAAAATGTAAAAATGCAGAATGTTTCCTGTGATGGGTAGGTTTAGGGATAGGGTTAGTGTAAGGGAATAGAATATACAGTCTGTACAGTATAAAAATCATTATGTCTATGGAAAGTCCCCATAAAACATGAAAACACAACAAGTGTGTGTGTGTGTGTGTGTGTGTGTGTGTGTGTGTGTGTGTGTGTGTGTGTGTGTGTGTGTGTGTGTGTGTGTGTGTGTGTGTGTGTGTGTGTGTGTGTGTGTGTACGGTGTGTATCATTGTAATCATTTAAAAGGGTTATGTGATATTTATTCCCTTCTCTCACTGAAACCCTCTTATTGTTAGTGCTTAACATTAGTTGCATTCAAACACAATTGTAGTGTAATTAAAATTTTTTTTTAAAAGTTAATATAGAGAATTAATCTTTTGCACATGAAGGAAAAATAAACATATGCAATACAATAAAGTAACAAATGCTGCAAGTACGCTGTACAAATTCCCTCTATTTCAGCTGAAGACTGAAGCTCAGTAAATCAACTTGATTGTACAAAAATATATTAATCTGACTTATAAATCTCTCGTTATGCTACATCATCACCAGATATTCCATTTAATCTTTTTGTCATCTTGTTTTCTTTCAATTAGGGCCGGTTTTGTATTCAATTTGGGAACGGATCGATCGTAGGCCTTATATCTCAGTTTTTGAGTGAAAAAAAAAGTTATTTGTGGATAATTTTGTCAATTTTACATAAAATATTTATGCAAAAAATGCAGTGTTGATCCCACTAGTGTGCTTTCATTTCTAACCAGGAAATTTGTTTTGAAATGGTTTTATTTTGTACAAAATTATAGGCCAACGATCAATCAGTTTCAAAAATAAATACGAAACCTGTCCTAATTTAAAGAAAACAAGTTGACAAAAATATTGCATCCTATGTTTGTTTATAAAATAGCATAACAAGATATTTATAAGGTATTTTTTGTAGGCCGGTCATTTTTGACCGTGAACATCATAAGTGTGACTGTGCTATTTTGTACAAAATGAAAGCATTTCAAGACAAATTTCCTGGTTAAACAAGCACACTAGTGTAATAAACACTGCAATTTATTTCCATATTTTATGTAAAAATTGACCAAATTATCCACAAATAACGCTTTTTTCACTCAAAAACGTGAGGTATGTAAGCTCGGATAAATAAGGCCTACGATCCATCAGTTCCAAAAAGAAATATGAAAAACGTTCCTAATTGAATGAAAACACGCTGAATCTTATATTTAGTGATGATGTAGCATAATCAGAGATTTATACGCAATTTTTGTAGGCCGGGAACATCACAAGTGTTACAATGTGGGGGAAAAAACACAAAATATTCAAAATATTTAGGGAAGTTGTAAGACACTGGGTGAGTAAAGTCAGTATATTTTAGTCCAATGCAATAACATTAACTCGGGTTCGAACACAACATGAGGGTTCAATTATGTTGATGAGTTACATAAGTTGCCATCTGATCATAATTGTTTTCATCAGATATGTACTAAGAATGAGAGAAGCTTGTTTCGGATGGTTGTGTCATAAATCAGGCTCAGAAATATGTAAAGACTTGTGTTGAGGAAGCCTTGTTATGAGCGACACCGGGTAAGGGAACACGTAACACAACAGACTGAATGTGATTCAAGGCCCTGATATCCTCGAGAAGTTACTCTAACTAAAGCCTCTATCAGCCATTGAAATCACCTCCAGTATTCAGATTAGTGATCGATCCACATGTCTTCCAGTGGCTGACTCTTGAATGATTACACTTCATCTGTTTTCAGGCTTGTTTATTCGCTGTAATCACATGCTAACCGCGCACCGGTGTCGAGTCTGAAACTGAGGAAGGCTTAACACCTACTGTGTTCAATCCACCTCCGCAAACACTCATTTAACTAATGCCTGAATGTCAATTAGACAAAGTAGCAGATCCATTGTGTGTAACCTGGAGGTGTAAAACCGGCTTAGTCCCCGGGATTAGACGATTCCTCTAATTATTCAATCAGGACCGTTTTATGGCTCGTTTTAAATAGGAAGCGTTTATGAACGCATGAAACACTCAGACCATTACTGTAGTGACAGCTGAGACAAATATCATTTCAGGCACATCTGACATGTTCAAAGAGATGCACAATTATTGAAAACAGCTGTAGACCGAAAATATGCAGTATTGGGCTTTACAGTTTCTATATGTGGAATACAATGATCAATTGAACTTGTTATATTGAAAAAGTCATCATGAAACTGATGTTAAGCTGGTCTTTTCTCCTCTAATGTGTCGTTTATCCGAGTGAAATGTTCCGAGAACAAGAACAAATGTGGGGGCGGGGCTTGATTGTGTCTGTGGGGAATTGATTGGCTGGTGTGCGTGTGACATCACAGGAGGCGGAGTCACTGTGGCCACACCCACTGAGTGGCAGTGCTTGCCGTTCACACACAGAACACATATAAACCGTGAAAGAGCTTTGCGATCGACTGTAGATTCATCAAGAAGTCGGAGGTGTATTTTCACAGACGGCTGAAGCCACAGAACAGAGAAGCGAATGGATCTGCGATTCACAGAAACAACTAATCCAGGCGGCGAACGTGGATTCGCAGTTACCGTTTTGTGTCAGATATGTTGAATTTGGGGGTAAAATCATACCCTAGATCATATATTATATTGACAACTCGTCAATTAAATATTTTTACCATCTTATATTCTGTGGAACTCTCTCCATTTATTAAAAAACATCCATAATGATGAGCCTTTGTTCTACAAAGAGAGATGTCTGGATAATGTTAGGCAAACCAGTTGTCCTTGCAAAGCCAGTTTAGATAGATAAATAAATAGGAGAACAAATGAGTTCTTAAATAAACTCTGATGGAAACAGCTGACAGGCATCCGGATAACTTTCTACAAGTTTCTACAACATATATTGAAACAACCAGAATATCCACTGATGTTTTCGACAATCTTAAAGTTCAACCAAGCGTCAGATTTATTAGCGCTTCACAATACACATCATTTCCAGCGTACAGAACCAGCAGCTTTACAGAGAGTTGTTACGTCTATAATGCCTCTGTGTTTTTAGGGCTGGGTTATATGATGATATATATCTATATTTCATTTCTGCAGGGTTGGTCTTCCATACTCCAGTGCCGTTGAGCTTTGATTTTCCACTCTTGTGAAGCACACGATTCCCTGGTAAACGGTTAGTTTGTGTGTGTGTGTGTGTGTGTGTGTGTGTGAGTGTGTGTGTGTGTGTGTGTGTGTGTGTGTGTGTGTGTGTGTGTGTGTGTGTGTGTGTGTGTGTGTGTGTGTGTGTGTGTGTGTGTGTGTGTGTGTGTGTGTGTGTGTGTGTGAATGTGTGTGTGTGTGTGTGTGAGTGTGTGTGAGTGTGTGAGTGTGTGAGTGTGTGTGTGTGTGTGTGTGTGTGTGTGTGTGTGTGTGTGTGTGTGTGTGTGTGTGTGTGTGTGTGTGTGTGTGTGTGTGTGTGTGTGTGTGTGTGTGTGTGTGTGTGTGTGTGTGTGTGTGAGTGAGTGTGTGTGTGTGGTGAAATATCAGCCACTGTTTTCTCAGATGAAGGAATAAAGCTTTGAGAATCTCACGTTCTGTTGAACATGTCTGGATTTTAAAATCTTCTGGCGGACCCTTTCATGATCTAAGCAAATACACACATTGATCCGCTAACTAGAAGGTCTGTTGTATTATTTTGCCGTCTTGCTTTCAAAGATGATTTAATCCCCAGGGCTGTGTGATTAATATTATTTTTCTTTCGTTTTTTATTTTGGCTTCCAACGATTATGAAAACACAGTGCTTTTCCTTTCGAGCGGTGTGCTGTCAACCTTCATAACATTTACATCAGTCTGTGAGTCTCCAGATATGTTCCCCAGACTCCTATAGGCTTCTTTAGGCTTCAGGCCTGCGCTTAAATGGACAAATACACACAAAAATATGTCAGAATCCCCGTCTGGGTGAGTTTTCACTCAAACGCAGTCAGTTACGTCTTTACATTTGAACATAAACAGCTGGGAAGGTAATGGAATGGTTGTCAGTGTGTTAAATCTGCATATTTGTTCTTAAAGTGACAGCAGCCTAATAAACCTGCTGGAGCGCTGCTACACATCTTCTGAAAGAGGACAGAATCTGCAGATCAAAACACAGGAGAAGAAAAAGCAGGAATAAGCGATAGAAGTATCGCTGACGCACATGTTGTGGTCTTTGGAAAACAATGCCATTTTCTCAGCTTTTTGTTCAAAATGTTGCTTTTTTTTATGAAACGTACCCATATTCAAGCTTTGATGAAACAAAATTCATAAAGGTAAATTAAATGATCAAATGTGTTGGCAACTTTGAAAACAAAAAATGCTTGCGGGGAAAGAGTTACAGTTAAAAGTATATTTCAAGTATAAAAAATAATACCTAAATAGGAACATATAAAAGTATTCGTAAAAAAGCAACAACAAAAAAAATAGTAAACTATAAGTATGATGTTAATTTTACTTAAAGAAAACTTATAAGTATACTTGCAGTATAAACTACTAAACTTGTTGTTTACTGAGAGTATACTTCAAAGTGTACTTTCATAAACTAATAAATGTGCTACAAGTATTTGACTAAACTATCAGTATACCTATAAGTTCACTTGTAGTATAGTGGCAGTACAAATGAAAAACTTAGTTGTAAACTAGTTGTGTACTCAAAGTTTAATACGTACACTTAAAGTATACTTTTATACACTAAAAAGTGGGCCAATTTAGATAGTACTACAAATATACTACTAGTACATTGATATAAGTATACTTCCTACATAAAGTATAGTTGACCTGGAGTATCCTGGAGTAAATGGCGCTGGGGTTTACAGCAGGTTCAGCAGGTTTGTGTGTGAGTGACAGAACCGTTTCTGTAAACTGAACGTGACTCATATCTGTGGTTCTTCGCTTCTGTTTGAGGTTTCACCGGTTACTCTTAGCATCTCGGCACTGCAAGCCATGACAGGTTTGTCAAGGAAAGCAAGATGGTTTTCACATGCAAGGAGAGACACATTTGAGTGCAAACGGAGATCAGAACTAACAGCTGAACGATCCGTACGATCCGAACACCATCATGTCTTTACAATCTAAAGATGCGATAGTGAGGGGTCTCGATGGTTTAATTATTAATGGTGTCCCGTTCACACCTGGGATTAAGATATATGTGCTCATGTGAGTGTGGGGTGTGTCTGTGGGTGTGTATGTGGGTGTGTCTGAAGGTGTGTCTGTGGGTGTGTATGTGGGTGTGTATGTGGGTGTGTCTGTGGGTGTGTATGTGGGTGTGTCTGTGGGTGTGTATGTGGGTGTGTCTGTGGGTGTGTATGTGGGTGTGTATGTGGGTGTGTCTGTGGGTGTGTCTGTGGGTGTATATGTGGGTGTGTCTGAAGGCGTGTCTGTGGGTGTGTCTGTGGGTGTGTATGTGGGTGTGTATGTGGGTGTGTCTGTGGGTGTGTCTGTGGGTGTATATGTGGGTGTGTCTGAAGGCGTGTCTGTGGGTGTGTCTGTGGGTGTGTCTGTGGGTGTGTATGTGGGTGTGTCTGAAGGTGTGTCTGTGGGTGTGTCTGTGGGTGTGTATGTGGGTGTGTCTGAAGGCGTGTCTGTGGGTGTGTCTGTGGGTGTGTCTGTGGGTGTGTCTGTGGGTGTGTCTGTGGGTGTATATGTGGGTGTGTATGTGGGTGTGTCTGAGGGCGTGTCTGTGGGTGTGTCTGTGGGTGTGTATGTGGGTGTGTATGTGGGTGTGTCTGAGGGCGTGTCTGTGGGTGTGTCTGTGGGTGTGTATGTGGGTGTGTATGTGGGTGTGTATGTGGGTGTGTCTGAGGGTGTGTATGTGGGTGTGTCTGTGGGTGTGTCTGTGGGTGTGTATGTGGGTGTGTCTGAGGGTGTGTATGTGGGTGTGTCTGTGGGTGTGTATGTGGGTGTGTCTGAGGGCGTGTCTTTGGGTGTGTCTGTGGGTGTGTATGTGGGTGTGTATGTGGGTGTGTCTGTGGGTGTGTCTGTGGGTGTGTATGTGGGTGTGTATGTGGGTGTGTATGTGGGTGTGTCTGTGGGTGTGTATGTGGGTGTGTCTGAGGGCGTGTCTTTGGGTGTGTCTTTGGGTGTGTCTGTGGGTGTGTATGTGGGTGTGTATGTGGGTGTGTCTGTGGGTGTGTATGTGGGTGTGTCTGAGGGTGTGTATGTGGGTGTGTATGTGGGTGTGTCTGTGGGTGTGTATGTGGGTGTGTCTGAGGGCGTGTCTTTGGGTGTGTCTTTGGGTGTGTCTGTGGGTGTGTATGTGGGCGTGTCTGTTGGTGTGGGTGTGTCTGAGGGTGTGTATGTGGGCGTGTCTGTTGGTGTGGGTGTGTCTGAGGGTGTGTAAGTGGGCATGTCTGTGGGTGTGTCTGAGGGTGTGTATGTGGGTGTGTATGTGGGTGTGTCTGAGGGTGTGTATGTGGGTGTGTCTGAGGGTGTGAATGTGGGTGTGTCTGAGGGTGTGTATGTGGGCATGTCTGTGGGTGTGTATGTGGGTGTGTATGCGGGTGTGTCTGTGGGTGTGTATGTGGGCGTGTCCGTGGGTGTGTATGTGGGTGTGTATGTGGGTGTGTGTGGGTGTGTCTTTGGGTGTGTCTGAGGGTGTGTATGTGGGTGTGTCTGTGGGTGTGTATGTGGGTGTGTATGCGGGTGTGTCTGTGGGTGTGTATGTGGGCGTGTCCGTGGGTGTGTATGTGGGTGTGTATGTGGGTGTGTCTGTGGGTGTGTATGTGGGTGTGTCTGAGGGTGTGTATGTGGGTGTGTCTGAGGGTGTGTGTGGGTGTGTCTGTGGGTGTGTCTGAGGGTGTGTGTGGGTGTGTCTGTGGGTGTGTCTGAGGGTGTGTATGTGGGTGTGTCTGTGGGTGTGAATGTGGGCATGTCTGTGGGTGTGTATGTGTATGTGGGCGTGTCCGTGGGTGTGTATGTGGGCATGTCTGAGGGTGTGTATGTGGGCGTGTCCGTGGGTGTGTATGTGGGCATGTCTGAGGGTGGTTATGTGGGCGTGTCCGTGGGCATGTCTGAGGGTGTGTATATGGGCGTGTCCGTGGGTGTGTATGTGGGTGTGTATGTGGGTGTGTCTGTGGGTGTGTATGTGGGTGTGTCTGAGGGTGTGTATGTGGGCATGTCTGTGGGTGTGTATGTGGGTGTGTCTGAGGGTGTGTATGTGGGTGTGTCTGAGGGTGTGTGTGGGTGTGTCTGTGGGTGTGTCTGAGGGTGTGTGTGGGTGTGTCTGTGGGTGTGTCTGAAGGTGTGTATGTGGGTGTGTCTGAGGGTGTGTGTGGGTGTGTCTGTGGGTGTGTCTGAGGGTGTGTGTGGGTGTGTCTGTGGGTGTGTCTGAGGGTGTGTGTGGGTGTGTCTGTGGGTGTGTCTGAGGGTGTGTGTGGGTGTGTCTGTGGGTGTGTCTGAGGGTGTGTATGTGGGTGTGTCCGTGGGTGTGTATGTGGGCATGTCTGAGGGTGTGTATGTGGGCGTGTCCGTGGGTGTGTATGTGGGCATGTCTGAGGGTGGTTATGTGGGCGTGTCCGTGGGCATGTCTGAGGGTGTGTATATGGGCGTGTCCGTGGGCGTGCCTTTGGGTGTGTCTAGGATTCAATTGCAGTTGCAATTATTTTTGAATGACAAAAATAGAAGTAGAAGTGTCAAAATGAATGAGTTCAAGATAGAATTTTGCTGCATTCTGAATTGTTTAAAGGGGATAAAAGATGTATAACTGACCTGGCAACCGTAATATGGGAAATTGTAAGCATGAAATATCACAGCATGCATTTGCAAAATTGATGTACGGTTCACAAGCGTTATGCAAACACACTTTATCATACCAGTCTTCTGTGCTCCTGATGGAAGCGCTACTGTTATCTCCACACAAACTCAGTATATGTGTCTTCATCTCCATAAAGCTGCCACACATCATTCCTCCCGCCTATCTTAAATACCATCGGTCTCATTCACTTCAGCCTGAGAGGAAAACAAGGGTTTTCCAGAACCAGACGTGCTTCAGGACCAGAGGACTCAGTTTAGTGGAGCTTTTCATTCGCTCCAGTGTTTCTGCGTCGGTTTATAGCATGGAGACATGTGGGAGACAGCTATACATGACTGTAATGAGAACAGTGATCAGGCCCACATCAAACCAGATCTAATCAGAAACAGAAAAACTGACATTCAGGCCTCCATGCCAAAGATTGAATTTTGTGTTCTTGCATGAGGACAAATGGCCTCCTAATAAAATAGCCAGGTCAAATCTGATCAAAAATACCCTTAACCCAGAAAACACTTGGCATACTGTCTGATCAGGAGCAGTAAGTACTTAAAACGGTATGTTCTATATACTACGAATGTGTGTATAATCTGTCGTGATGTCATAGTCACGTGACCTACCAGCGGCCTCATGGGATAGTGTAGAATGAGTTAAATATAAATAAAGTGTCCTTCGTATGTGCACTTCAGAATCTCAGTTCACTTAATGTTTTATGAATGCTGTGAATTCAGACATACTGATCTCTCCACGTTTGTTTTTTGCCTACTATAGTATAGCAGGGAAGCATATTCATGAGTTTTCATGAATCCATCTATGAAATCCAATTTATTTACACAGCGTTATTCATAATTATTATTCGATGCTGTTGTTTTTTAAATCAGATTATCAGCCAATGTCATGTGGTGTGTGAAAGTCTAATTCTTTTTCACAAAGTGAACTAACGTAAACACAGTGTAATAACTCCTTTATTCTGAAGTTTTATAACGACGATTAGAAGTAAACTGGAGATATACTGTATAGTCGGCATTATTTTCACTGCTATGTCTGTAAGATAATTGGAGCTTATGTTGTGTAGACGGACAAACGTTCGACATATTTCCGAGGTCTACAGGTTTCTACCGTGTTGTTTGTTCAACCTGTCAAAAATGGCGTTTTGGCAGTTTTTTCCCCGCTGTAATTTGTAGCCATTTACAGTTTATGAAATTAAGCAATGATCACTGGCAGAAGACTCATGTTTTAAATACTTGTCACTTACAATAGCTGTTGACAAGCGCTGGTCCTGAAAGCAGCCATGCCTCATTACCTGTCAGATATCTTTCATATTAATTCAGTAGTAAACACGTGACGGACAGATCCTCGGCGCATCACAGCCTGACTCAACATGTGCCGTTCACGACTACAAAAACACTACATTCATCACACTTTGTTGAAGCTGAAGTCTCAGGCTGATGACATTTGCAAAGATGTAGGATGTTGTTTTTTGTGTGTTGGGTTAAGGTGTGGGCTTCGAAACTTCACGGTCTAGTGAACACAATGTGAGATCTCATCCGCTGAATGAGTGCGGCAGGGACGGCATGCCACGCATCACGCTTTTTATCCGATTCTATGAATTCTTTGAATTAATAAAATAAAAACAAAATCAGTGAAGGTCGAGTCACTGCTGTCAGAACGCTCAAACACACACAATGTTTCGATAGCAACTCTGTATTTGCAGGTTTCTTGGAAATCATCTGAAGATGGCCAAACTATTAAACATCCACCAATCACCTTTAAGTTAATTAAACATGAACTCATTCCCCGCCATTGACACAATTTCCCGTCGCTCCGTGTTTTCTCTGTTATACGGTAGGGGGCGCTATTGCTCATCTACTGAGAGATTACTGAATCTCCTGATCAAAACACAGGAGAAGAAGAAGATCTGCTAAACCAGGGCTGCGTCTCAATGTCCACACCATCCATTAGAATAAGTGTGTCAAAGTATAGTGTGTGTTGAAGAGCCAGGATCGTCTACTATTCCCGAAGTGTGGATCCTTGCTCTCTATAGTATAAAGTGTTAAAAAACTACAAACATGGCGGATCTGCGCGACCGGCGGTGAGAGGTTTAGATGAAGGTTTGAGTAAATAATCCAAGTTTAAACTGATTAAAAAAAAAACACGTTTAGGGCTCAAGCACCGATAGTGTGAGGAGGACCCTATTGGTCCGTTTTTATTATTTAATGTTATCCATGTTATATTTCATCTGCAATAACAATGTGGACTTTTATAAAGATCCGTTTGGACATTAACTTTTAAATGCATCGTTATGCATTAATATGAGGAGAGTCGTGTGAGTTGCGTAGTCGTGTAAGGGTGTAGTGTAAGTAGCGCCTCTACTGGCGGAAACCCTCCAGTGTGTTTCAGAGGAACCACTGGACGTCACAGCCGTGTTGCATTGTGGTCTATGGATCTGAAGTGTTCATGTAGACTCGTTCACTCGCTCACAGTCCTGAGAGCGGTTCTGTAGGTGAACACACTTCGGCGTATCGGCGAGGAGGAGGAGCTCGGGAAGTCCACACGTGTGTGTCTGAAAGTGGAGGTAAACGCAGCAGAAGAGGATGAAGAAGAAGCAGAAACGAGTGATAGAAGCATTGCTGACGCACATGTAAAATAACACAATCACCAACATTGATCAGCATATTAATCAAACGGCCTAAAGTTCCCAGGTTGAGTTCAGGACTGTGAAGCTTTGAGGTGTTGATGGACTCGATCGACTCCATCTGTGTTTCATCATCGTTCTGGGTTCGAAACACTATTTTCCCAGCTTTATATGCGAAATGTTGTTTGTTTTCCCACATTCAAGTGTTGATAAAAAAGAAAGCATGAAGCTAGAATAAAATGTTTTTGTTCGTTTGTTCTTTCTTTTGATTTAGCATGTTCAGATATTCCTTCTAATATTCTATGAAGGTTTGGTGAATCTGACAGTAATGAGTCTGAAGTTGCTGGTCCGCACTGTAGTTGTGTGACTAACGCAGTGTGTTAGTGTTCGGCTGTCATGAAGATGAAGATCTGCCAGTGTTCAGACGTGTCGAGTAACAGAAGATCTCCGAGCACTAGTGTTGTGTGTGAACATGCCCACCCATTCAACAAACGCCCTTCCCCTCTCATTTACTTTCTCATGCTAGCAAACCTCGCGCTGACAAATGTGTGTTTTATGTCTGTGTGTAAATAAATGTGACTGTGTCTGTATATGCGTGCCTCTGTATCTTTCTGTTTGTCCTGTCCATTCAGACGAACAAACACCAGCACATGCATGTGCACTCGACTGGAGACATGGGAAACACTGTTGCCATGAAACAATGAGTTTGTTTGTAGCCTCATGTATATCTAAACCTGCGCTGGCGTTCTGCTGCTTGACATTCATGCGTAACTGAGGCTTACTCTGCGCCAGCGCTGGCGTTCTGCTCCTCGTTTGCATGTTATACCTGAGAGATTACAGTTCTGCACAAGCACTGGGACCAGTTCAGCATCTGTGTGGGAGAAACCGAGGATCATTATAAATAAATACACCAATGACGACATCTTTAAAACGACATGCATTCATTTCACACTCAAACTCAAACTCTATGAACCCACAGGACAATCTACACATTTACAGACTGTTAAACTTCACTTCAAAACCAAATATAGTACAAAACTAAAAAGACATTTCTATAGTAACATCAAATTTAAATATGTTCTGAATCTAAAGAATCAACTGCTACCAAATTAGATGTAGCTGAACGCCTTTTTGTACTGTAAACATGGATCATGGATCATAAACTGTCAATCTTGTGTTTAAAGAAATCTGACAGAAGACAATATTGTATAATGCTCCTGTTTTGTATGAGTGATAAAGTGTGTTTGTTGAGTGAAATCTTTGCTGGTGTTCAGGAAGAATGGCTTGATTTGAGACACGAATGAAGTGTTTAGTGCATGTTGAATGTGAATGAACTGCCGTGAAGCTAAAGCTGGTTTGGAGAACTGAGTGAAGAGTTTCGAAAAAATGACCTGAATATTGAGAAATGTGTCCTTGCGATTTTATTTTGCAATAATAAAAATGTTTCCATCTCAATGTCTATGGCTAGAATAGCGTAGCAGTCTGAGCAGAAAGCGACCGCATGCAGGTTTACATGGACGTCTGCTCGTATCGCCGGATTTAACGGTTTATGCAAAGCATAATCTCACCTTTGTATCGAGAACCGTTTGAATCGGAGCTCATCAAACAACTCAAGTCACTCATGTGGAGATTAATGATCATCTTAATGTGTGACACGATCTCAGATCCTCCTGAAACCAACCGCTGAAACCTCAGAACAGGACAGTAGACGAGTTTACTTTAGTGCCGACAAAACCCCGAACCGTGACACACTCGCCCAATTTACACTCACACACACCGCGGGCTTTCTGCATGAGAATATGTGCGGGTGTCAAAGATTTGGACGACGACTGACAGCAACTTGAGGGCGAGTAAAGCATGTAGAACACAAATGAGAGTAACAGGTAAAGAGGAGCCGGTGGGATTGCTTCAGAAACAGCTTGTTAGAACGGCGGCCCCCATTACAGACCCGCGGCTCATCTTACCCACGCCTCCACACCTTCACTCGCAAATTAGATGGAAAGCTGGAGCTGCACCTCTCATGTATATTTATCCCAGATCCCTGCGGGACAGGCAGGCTTGGCTCCGCTCCGGATAACAAATGCAATTTGATATAACATTTGGCTTGTTTTTACTCCTCTTTTATTGCTGTCAATCAAGAGAAAGACACTTGCTATTCTGCCGTTTCCAAAGGTGAATGAAATGAACATGTCAAACTAGTGTGGAATAAAAACATGTTGCTTTAGCGCAGGTGTATGTCTAATATCTGAACAGTTGGCCGCTTGACACGATCGCGCATGCATGACTATATAAGCCGAGGCGTCGACACATGAAGCAGATCGAGAAGTTTGCTGTGTTCAGTTTGGCAAGTCAGCTCATAATTTAGTTGAAGTGCAAACGCAGGGATTATGGGCTTGAGTCGAGCACAGGCTCCACGGGAGGTCTTTCACTGAACTGGGTGCGGCCCACAGAAACACGGCACTGTTTTCTTTTCCACGTCTTAAAAGCGCATTCATCAGGCCTTTACTGTAAGCCAGCTCACTTTTCAAGTTCATTCCCTGATGAAGAGTGTGTGTGACCTGGTTACAGCAGTGCATAGAGAGAGTGTGTGTGTGACCTGGTTACAGCAGCGCATAGAGAGTGTGTGTGTGTGTGAAGGAGCATAAACACATCCACTGAAAACCTGCTGATTCAGACACCATGAGGAAGAGTGGTGTTAATGAGGAGGAAATATCCTGCAGCATTTCATACACACACACACACACGTCTGGTTCACTATCTTTGTGGGGACTCTACATAGACATAATGGTTTTTATACTATACAAACTGTATATTATGTCCCCTTACTCTAACCCTACCCCTAAACCTCCCCATCATACACACACACACACACACTATATATATATATATATATATATAATAAAACTATATAAATGTAATTTAGTATGTTTATTAACCTATTTCCCTCGTGGGGATCCGCTGGCTGCTCCTCAATGTAGGAGATCTCAGGTTTGACTATCCGTGTGGGGACATTAAGTCAATGTAATAACAATCTGTACACACACACACACACACACACGAGCTGTGGTTCAGAAGCATCACGAGTTGCTGTGACTGGAGGAACGGTGATGTGAAAGGAAGAGCCACCGGAGAGGGAGATGATCCTCCTGTCAGCCTGATGAAGGGCAGGTGTGTGTGTGTGTGTGTGTGTGTGTCAGCTGTTCTGCAGGTCTGACCTGTCCTGAAGTCAGATTCGCCTCAGGCCTGCTCTTGTTTTGACTGCGCTCCGGAGCGCCACTTCCGAGGATCTCTCCATTCAGCTTCTCTCCGCCGACATGTCTGAGCCAGGTGTGTGTGTCGACAAGTGTTTGCTCGTCACAGAGAGAACAATGAGTGGCCGCAGTGGGCGTCGCGCTCGTCTGAGAACAGGAGACAGAAGGGAGAGTCTCCTCTTAGCTGAAAAACAGATCCGTTTAAGAGTTTGTGAAGTTCTTTTCTCAGGCCTGTCCACCTTTAATTGCTCTCGCTGTCACAGAGCGTCTCCTCAGTGATGCACACGATAGTCATATTTATATAGCGCCTTTTACAATACAGATTGTATCAAAGCAGCTTCACAGTGATAACATGAAAATAATACAACAAAGTTTGTTTCTAAAAGAAAATTGCGTCAACGTCCACCTTAAGTAAGGCAGATCAATAATATTATTGAATATTAAATGTCCCCAACTAAGCAAGCCAAAAGCCAAGGCAACGGTGGAGAGGAACCCAAACTCCACCAGGGACAGAATGGAGAAAAAAACCTTGTGAGAAACCAGACTCAGTCGGGGGCCAGTTCTCCTCTGGCCAACGAAGGAACAGTCCTCGATACGATACTCAACTGTCCATTCAGTTATACGTATATAAATGGTCAATATAAAAGCCTTGCACTACTGAATAATTGACTTCTGCTGTGGATTACAGATCTTCGTAATATCTTATGCATGCTGAAGTGCTTGTACAAGGGACTGAACAAACATGTTAACTAACGTGAAGCTCTGAATGCTTCATATCAAGGGCTTTTAGTCAAACAGAGCCAGTATATCTGTCATGTCTCAGCGCTATCTGCCATTTCTGATAAGCTGAACGACACACTAGACTGTGTTTCTAACGTACACATCTGCATTCTAGAGTCCCAGATCACAAACATATGTTTGTAACACTTTATTTCGATGGTCCACTTCAGACAATCTACTAACTACAAGTAACTACATGTCAACTCACTCTCATTAGAGCATTAGTAGAGTATTAGTAGAGCATTAGTAGAGCATTAGTAGAGTATTAGTAGAGCATTAGTAGAGCATTAGTAGAGCATTAGTAGAGCACAGTCGAGTATTAGTAGAGTATTAGTAGAGTATTAGTAGAGCACAGTCGAGTATTAGTAGAGCATTAGTAGAGCATTAGTAGAGCATTAGTAGAGTATTAGTAGAGCATTAGTAGAGCATTAGTAGAGTATTAGTAGAGCACAGTCGAGTATTAGTAGAGTATTAGTAGAGCATTAGTAGAGTATTAGTAGAGCATTAGTAGAGTATTAGTAGAGTACAGTAGAGTATAGTAGAGTATTAGTAGAGCATTAGTAGAGTATTAGTAGAGCATTAGTAGAGTATTAGTAGAGCATTAGTAGAGTATTAGTAGAGCATTAGTAGAGTACAGTAGAGTATAGTAGAGTATTAGTAGAGCATTCGTAGAGTACAGTAGAGTATAGTAGAGTATTAGAAGAGCATTAGTAGAGTATAGCAGAGTATTAGTAGAGCATTAGTAGAGTACAGTAGAGTATTAGTAGAGTATAGTAAAGTATTAGTAGAGTATTAGTAGAGCATTAGTAGAGTATTAGTAGAGCATTAGTAGAGTATTAGTAGAGCACTAGTAGAGCACTAGAGTACAGTAGAGTATAGTAGAGTATTAGTAGAGCATTAGTAGAGTATTAGTAGAGCATTAGTAGAGTATTAGTAGAGCACTAGTAGAGCACTAGAGTACAGTAGAGTATAGTAGAGTATTAGTAGAGCATTAGTAGAGTATTAGTAGAGCATTAGTAGAGTATTAGTAGAGCATTAGTAGAGCACTAGAGCACAGTATAGTACAGTAGAGTATAGTAGAGTATTAGTAGAGCACAGTACAGTATAATAGAGTATTAGTAGAGCATTAGTAGAGTACAGTAGAGTATAGTAGAGTATTAGTAGATTATAGTAGAGTATTAGTAGAGTATTAGTAGAGTATTAGGCAAGGTAAGTTTATTTATATAGCACATTTCATACACAATGGCAATTCGGTAACACTTTACTTGAAGGGGTGTACATAAGACTGACATGACACCTTCATAACCATGACATGACATATGTCATGAATATGAAGTAGGGTTTATGCATGTTTATGACAACTGTCATTAAGTGTCTTTCGCTCAATAATGACATTTTGAATGCAAATATGACATTGTTTAAGATGTCTTTGTTATGACACCTTGACATAAACCATAACATCATAACCTGTCAGTGTCTTTGTCATGACAACTTGACATTAAATTAAGTTAAACTGTCATGTGGTTGGTTTTGACATTGGCTGTCATGAGGCATTATAACTGTGTCATGAATATTTTTCGTGACCTCAACTACAGTGGTACACATTGAATTTGTCATTAAAAGGTTATAATGGCCTTATGACAGCCAATGTCAAAACCAACCACCTGACAGTTTAATGTAATGTTAACCAATAAAGCTAAGTGGTTTCTTAAGTTTGATAATTAATCTGCTATGTCATGTTTATGACAGGTTGTATTGTCTTAGTAATGTCAAGTTGTCATGTAAAAGACACTGGCAGGTTATGATGTATAGCCTATTGGTTTATGTCAAGGTGTCATAACAAAGACATCTCAAACAATGTCATATTTGCATTAAAAATGTCATAATTGAGCGAATGACACTTAATTACAGATGTCACAAACATGCATAAAACTTCCTTCATATTCATAACATATGTCATGTCATGATTATGAAGGTGTCATGTTAGTCTTATGCACACCCCTTCAAATAAAGTGTTACCGGCAATTCAAAGTGCTTTACATAGAAGAAATTAAAATAATCAAAACTAATAAGAATAATTAAAACAGTTTAGTAAAAACAGTCGGACGAACAGTGGCACAGTGCTCATTCAGTAAATGCACAGCTAAACAGATGTGTTTTGAGTCTGGATTTGAATGTGACTACTGTAGGAGCACATCTGATCTCCTCTGAAAGCTGGTTCAGCATAATAGCTAAAAGCAGACTCTCCTTGCTTAGAGTGAACCCTTGGTATTTCTAGCTGATGTGATCCTGATGATCTGAGTGATCTGTTAGGTTTATATTCAGTGAGCATATCTGCAATATATTGAGGTCCTAGCCCATTGAATGATTTATATACCAGTAATAATACTTTAAAATCAATCCTAAATGTAACTGGGAGCCAGTGTAAAGATCTGAGGACTGGTGTGATATGTTCATGTGTTCTGGTTCTGCTCAGCGTTCTGTATAAGCTGCAACTGTCTTATGGTCTTTTTAGGAAGGCCAGTGAGGAGTCCATTACAATAATCCACCCTGCTGGTGATGAAAGCATGCACAAGTTTCTCTAAGTCTTGATTGGAAACAAAGCATCTAATTCTTGCAATATTTTTCAGATGATAGTATGCTGATTTAGTTATTGCTTTGACATGACTACTGAAACTAAGGTCTGACTCTAGAGACACACCAAGATTCCTGACTTGATTTTTAGTTGTTAGACCCCTAGCGTCAAGGTATGCATTCACCTTGAGAACTTCATCTTTGTTTCCAAACGCAATGACTTCAGTTTTGTCTTTGTTTAACTGAAGAAAGTTTCGGCACATCCAACTGTTTACTTCATCAATGCATTGGCACAGGGAGTCAATGGGGCTGTAGTTGTTAGGCGATAGGGCTAAGTAGAGCTGTGTGTCGTCTGCATAGCTGTGGTAAGAGATGCGGTTCTTTCTCATTATTTGGCTCATTGGGAGCATATACAGGTTGAATAGGAGTGGTGCAAGAATTGAGCCTTGAGGGACTCCGCATGTCATGGATGTCCACTCAGACTTATGGTCTCCTATACTCACATAATAACCTCTCCCTTCTAAGTATGACCTGAACCATTTTAGGACTATCCCAGAAAGCCCCACCCAGTTTTCCAGCCTGTCAAGAAGTATGTCGTGATGGACAGTGTCAAATGCAGCACTGAGGTCGAGTAGTACCAGCACTGATAATTTGCCTGTCTCTGTGCTGTGATGCGATCGGAAACCAGATTGAAAATTGTCAAAGAATCCATTCAAGCTTAATAATTTGTTCAGCTGATTGAAGACAACTTTTTCAATGATCTTGCCTATGAAAGGAAGATTTGAGATTGGTCTATAGTTGCTTAAGATGGTCTTATCCAGATTGCTCTTTTTCAGGAGGGGCTTGACAACTGCAGTTTTCAGGGAGTTTGGAAAACTCCCAGAGAGAAGTGAGGCATTTAGCACTTCTAGGAGATCTGCTTCTAAGCTGTTTAACACACTTTTGAAAAAAGATGTGGGAAGTGTGTCAAGGGCGCAGGTTGATGTTTTAAGGTGCTGTACCGTTTCTTCCAAAATTGTGCCTTCGATTTCTTCGAAAACAGACATAGTAACTACTTTCTCAGGTTGTGGTCTGATCTGTCTGACCCCAGTGCGGCTCAATGATGTGCTGATCACCTTTTTGATATTATTGATTTTCTCAGAGAAGAAAGAAGCAAACTCCCTGCACTTGCTGTCTGAGAGCATTTCACTGGGAATCTGGCTTGGGGGGTTTGTCAGTCTCTCTACAGTAGCAAAAAGAGTGTGTGTGTTGTTTAAGTTTCTGTTTATAATATTCGAGAAGAAAGTCTGTCTAGCTTTGCCAAGTTCCATATTGAAGGCATGGATGCTGTCTTTGTAGATGTTATAATGGACTACAAGTTTTGTCTTCCGCCACATGCGCTCTGCTCTTCTGCATTGTCTTTTCATATTTTGCACAGCTGTTGAGTTTCTCCAAGGTGCTTTTTGTCTACCACTCTTCCTGACTTTCACAGGAGCAATATCATCAATTACACTTTTAACTTTTGAGTTAAAAGTATTAAGGAGAAAATCAACAGAGTCAGCAGATATGCTTGGTTTTAGAGATATGGCCTTCATAAATAGCACACTAGTGTTCTCCTTTAAGCATCTCTTCTTGACAGACACAGATCTAGTTTCATTGGCAGGAGAGATCAATATATCAAAGAAAATACAGAAATGATCAGACAGTGCTACATCCTTAATAACAATCGATGAGATGTTTAGACCCTTACTGATAAGTAAATCTAGAGTGTGTCCACGATTGTGTGTGGGACCATGTACATGCTGAGTCAGATCAAAAGTTTTTAAAACAGTTTTGATTTCTTTTGCCACATTGGTTTCTGCATTATCTATGTGGATGTTAAAATCTCCAGCAATGGCAAAACAGTCAAACTCTGAGGAAATTGTTGATAGCAGTTCTGTAAAGTCCTCAGCAAAGGCTGGAGAGTATTTTGGAGGCCTGTAAATAATGATAAGTAAAATACGTGGAGCACCTTTTAACACAATACCCAGATATTCGAAAGATGGGTAATTCCCAAATGATATTTGCTTACATTCATAGACATATTTAAAAAGAGCAGCTGTCTTCTAACCAAGTTTCATTTAGAAACATAAAGTCCAGGTTGTATGTGGTTATTAAATCGTTGACTAGAAGTGATTTATTTTTAAGTGAGCGGATGTTTAAAAGTGCTAACTTAACCGTCTTACTTTTTGTCCCCACAGCAATCTTAGTTTGGCGTGTAATAGGCACCAGATTAGATGGATTTCCTGTACGGCTTTTGAAGGCCTTAGATTTTCTATCATGTAATTGAACAGCAATAGAGAAATATTCAGGCACACTGGGTTCCCGCTTGTTTTGTAAACATTTAAGAAAGTTACTGTTATCATAGTGGGGACCCGACACATATCACTGAGAGCTGGTATCAGTTGTTTTTGGTTCACCTCGAGCAGATGGAGGGTGTGAGCCCTGGCGCTGTGGCAGAGGCCGAAGAGCTCTCACAGGAGGAGGAGGAGGAGGAGGGACTGGGCCCGCAGGCTTTGGTGGTTGTGGGGCCTGCCGTTTTTTGGTTGACATCTGGGGGCTTGCAGCAAAAGAGTGGGATAGTTTGGTTCCAGCATACACCAGTTTTTCCATTTTCTCTGAGAAGCACAGAAGTGGAGATGCTGGAGAGAGGGATAACGTGTCTGGGGAGAGGGGTTGTTGCTCTGGTGTTATCGGAAACACCATTAGTAGAGTATTAGTAGAGCATTAGTAGAGTATTAGTAGAGTACCGTAGAGCATTAGCAGAGTATTAGTAGAGTACCGTAGAGCATTAGCAGAGTATTAGTAGAGTATTAGTAGAGTATTAGTAGAGAACAGCAGAGTTTTAGTAGAGTATTAGTAGAGTATTAGTAGAGCATTAGTAGAGTATTAGTAGAGAACAGCAGAGTTTTAGTAGAGTATTAGTAGAGTATTAGTAGAGCATTAGTAGAGTATTAGTAGAGAACCGTAGAGCATTAGTAGAATATTAGTAGAGTACCGTAGAGCATTAGCAGAGTATTAGTAGAGTATTAGTAGAGTATTAGTAGAGAACAGCAGAGTTTTAGTAGAGTGTTAGTAGAGTATTAGTAGAGCATTAGTAGAGTATTAGTAGAGAACAGCAGAGTTTTAGTAGAGTATTAGTAGAGTATTAGTAGAGCATTAAAAGAGAACAGCAGAGTTTTAGTAGAGTATTAGTAGAGTATTAGTAGAGCATTAGTAGAGTATTATTAGAGCATTAGTAGAGTATTAGTAGAGCACCGTAGAGCATTAGCAGAGTATTAGTAGAGTATTAGCAGAGTATTAGTAGAGTATAGTAGAGTATTAGTAGAGTACAGTAGAGTATTAGTAGAGTATTAGTAGAGTACAGTAGAGTACAGTAGAGTATTAGTAGAGTATTAGTAGAGTATTAGTAGAGTATTAGTAGAGTGTTAGTAGAGTACAGTAGAGTATAGTAGAGTATTAGTAGAGTATTAGTAGAGTATTAGTAGAGTACAGTAGAGTACAGTAGAGTATTAGTAGAGTACAGTAGAGTACAGTAGAGTATTAGTAGAGTATTAGTAGAGTGTTAGTAGAGTACAGTAGAGTATAGTAGAGTATTAGTAGAGTACAGTAGAGTATTAGTAGAGTGCAGTAGAGTACAGTAGAGTATTAGTAGAGTATTAGTAGCGTATTAGTAGAGTATAGTAGAGTATTAGTAGAGTACAGTAGAGTATTAGTAGAGTATTAGTAGAGCACAGTAGAGTACAGTAGAGTACAGTAGAGTATTGGTAGAGTATTAGTAGAGTACAGTAGAGTACAGTAGAGTATTAGTAGAGTATTAGCAGAGCATTAGTAGAGTATTAGTAGAGTACAGTAGAGTACAGTAGAGTATTAGTAGAGTACAGTAGAGTACAGTAGAGTATTAGTAGAGTATTAGCAGAGTATTAGTAGAGTATAGTAGAGTATTAGTAGAGTACAGTAGAGTATTAGTAGAGTATTAGTAGAGTATAGTAGAGTATTAGTAGAGTACAGTAGAGTATTAGTAGAGTATTAGTAGAGTACAGTAGAGTATTAGTAGAGTATTAGTAGAGTACAGTAGAGTACAGTAGAGTATTAGTAGAGTATTAGTAGAGTACAGAAGAGTACAGTAGAGTATTAGTAGAGTATTAGTAGAGTACAGTAGAGTACAGTAGAGTACAGTAGAGTATTAGTAGAGTACAGTAGAGTATTAGTAGAGTATTAGTAGAGTATTAGTAGAGTACAGTAGAGTACAGTAGAGTACAGTAGAGTATTAGTAGAGTATTAGTAGAGTACAGTAGAGTATTAGTAGAGTACAGTAGAGTACAGTAGAGTATTAGTAGAGTATTAGTAGAGTATTAGTAGAGTACAGTAGAGTATTAGTAGAGTATTAGTAGCCTGTGCTTAATATCTGCTAACTCTTTATTCTGATGCTCCTCAACAGATATTCTACTGACTATCAGTAACTTTGTAACTACAGTACATATCAACTTATTCCCTATCATAACAGTCTAATTATTCTGTAATGAGAGTTACCAACGCATTAGTAGAATGTCTAAAGTGGACTATCGAAATAAAGTGTAAAATATGAAAATTCACACCTGTGGTATAATGTAAACAAGGTTCTTATACAAAGATCTTTTAATCAGACGTTTGATGATATTATTGGCTGTATATGGGTCATTCCTACAGTTTGCTGGATTCTGTACTGATACTGAGAAACTCTGTCTATAATAAAACACACACTGGTCAAGCTCAGGCTAGTATATCCTATTAATCCTGAACTAATATTTCACATGTGGAAATTTTCCACTTTGTTAAATGACATTTTTACAATGCAATGTGTAACAGGGTAGATGTTTTAAGAAGGAGGGAATAACGATACTGTATTTATAAAACATTTTCATGTCCAGTATAAATGTACACAACATGATTATGTTTTACACTGGTAAATAAGTCTTCTTCAAATTAGGAAATGAGAGAAAAGTTTATGACAGATACTTTTATCTTGGAGTTGCTTTCCTTCCAAGGAAATGATGTCACTTCCAGCAGGTCATGTGATTTAGCATACGCTTAAGGCTTAAAGGGCAAGTCGCACTAAAGTAATGGTGGACTGGAGTTTGTATTGAACTAATTTAAAGGTTTTTTAACCTTTATTTGTGTAGCACTCTTACAATGCAGAGTGTTTCAGAGCCGCTTTACAGTGATAACAGGAGAATAAAGCAACAGAGTTTGTTTCTGCTGTAGAGCAGCCTAACTGTTCGAACATTTAAAAGGATCACAATAAATTGTATTTTATGCCAAAAAGAATAAGTAACTGTATATGCTCAACATTGCCATTTTAGAAATATATATGTGACCTTTATTTCAAAGTGAAGTTGAGAAAACATGATTGGGGACATTTGTCTGTCAAGTGCTTCAAAAACTTTTCCTCTAATCTCAGATTCTCTAATCATTATTGTCCCAGCGGGATTGACAAAGACCAGGATCAGCATGTGTTGTGCAATAGTAATAGCAATAGTGATCGACCACGGCTGATCAGCAGAAGTCTTTCAGTAAGACAGTGATAACATGAGTTAGCCGGAGACCTACACAATATACAACTCAAAAGTATTTCGAAGTATTTCGAACACCATCTTTCAAGAGCAAGCGGTTTGCGAATCCTGCATTGAACTCCAAGATTTGAGAAGCAGTCGTCAGTAAAATAAAGGGAACACAGCAATAGTTTAGGATTACACTGCTGTGTATCATGATAAAGATGAACTTTAACCACTGAGTCTTCACATGCTCGTCCTTGGGCAGTGAAATAAACTGGCTTTACCTTCAGATTGTAGAGCACAGCATCTTCTGGACATGATGCTGTCCAGTGTCCACAGGATCCGCTGCAGTGTTTGAGGTTCAAGTTTTCCCTGGTGCCTGCGCGTGCGTGGGCGGGCAATATGCTAATGTTTCGTCTTGACGTCACAATGAAACGGCTTATGACTCGTTCGAAAAACGATTCATTTTATTGACTCAGAGTCGACTTACTTTTGAAAGACAATAACTTAATATACGGTGCACTTTCAGATTTAAAACTTTGCAGGTTGTTTTCATTCACTTAGAGATATGTTACACACTACATGAAAGGTCATTTTAAAAAATCCATAATAGGGGCCCACTCAAAATATCAAACACTTTCAGGTTTCGGGAATATATACCTGAGATCAGAACAAATGAATAACTGAAAACAAGCCCTATATATACAAACATGAACAAAGGGAGGAAATGAGACACAGGTGGACTGGATTAATCAAACAATGAAGAACCATGGTTACTCGTGCAAACGGAGGAAACACACGGGGAAACAACGAAAAACTCCATTTGGAATAATTGTACATCATGGAAAACCATGTGGCATGAAAGTTGATCAACATTGTATGTAAAATAAGTATTATTGTTTAAATCCACCAAACTATAGGATTGACCCACATACTGTGAATAAGACAAAAGCATCTTAATCGTGTGTTGCTACGAGTCATTTTTGGAGTATTTTCCTCACAATTGCGGAAGCTTAAAGACAACGTTTCATGTTTTCCGTGCCCCAGTCTTTCAGCTCCTTCTCCTGTTGATAACGCAGGGAAATCTCTCAGGATCGGCTCATCCGGAGTGCAGGCGCACATGAAGGAGGTTTAGCGTTCTGTCACACCCTCCATTAGGAGCAACTCAACTAGCACTAAACTGTTTGGGATGTCATTGTTGCAACTGAAGGCAAAAGGGCAAACAAGCCCATCTAATCACTCAGGAACAATACAGAGGTGTGTTCAGCCTTCAGGCACTCAGTGAAGATAGAGCCCTGTCCATCAACACCGCTACATATAGCCATTTATCACATTTAGTTAAATATGTACAAAAGATTGACAGCACAAGAATGAGTTTCAAGCAAAACATTTGACAAAAAACAAAATGATCAAACAAAAGCTGACGAAAGCCATTGTGTGTGTTAGTGGTCAGTGTATGATGTGTGATTCTCTACGGCGGCGTGACTGAGCGCATACGGCCCCTGATGAAGAGAGGTGACGTTAATGAAGAGATCCGGCAGTGTTTGACAGCACTTTAACAGTCACTGTACAGTTTCACATTCAGTCACTTACAATCTAAGAACAGTGGAAATCATTCAAGACAAGTGTGTCAATCGCGATCATTTATACAACAAATATAAGCAACAATTTTGGTCTAATACTTGCTGAATGCAGCATTGTGAAGCTTTTGAGCAGTAAATGTTAACATGAAACTGGTTAACTCGGGTAAACTCCTAATCGATGGCTTTGTCAGCTGTATATCTGTGATGAAGCTTGAGTTTCATGACAAATGGCCTTTTAAATTCTCTTCGGGAATGTCAGAGCATGATTTATTCCTGAGAGCCGGATCAGGGCACGGAAGATTCATCTTGCAACCGAGAGAGATAATGTACTAAACAAAAGATTGTCACAACATCAGATGTGTTGGTGAAGAAACAGAGCACTGGACAGACTCTGAACAACAACAGTCCACCAAACAACAGGCCGTTCTCTGTTCAACAGGACTTTTCAGGTGTGATTGTTATATTGTCATCCGACATTCCAGTCATGTCCTCTGACCCTGGACAAAGATTGCTGAACGGCGACGGATGCTTTTAACATATGAAATCATAAGCCACACACCGCTGTGCAACATCTCATTTGACTAAAAATACACCTTGAGACTCCTGGAAAGCCGAAACGTAAGCTCGTTTCTTTTGCATAACCCTGCCAATTTATTCAGCGTGTCTGTCAGCGGTGTCATCCATCTGTAACACGAAGACAATAATGAAGCTGTCTTCCAGTCCGCAGCTGTTTGGCCCTGTCAAGAGCGGATCACGTCTTTACATGCGATGCGAGTGAGCCTGTGGGATTTCATATTAAACAGGTCGCGGTGAGAATAAGCTGTGGCACTAGTGGAGAGAAATGAATTATTCTGCAAGTGCATCTGAACAAAAATGACATCTGCATACGACAATGCAATTAGCTTCTCCCGCCGTTCCCACCGCCGGCAAGAGAAACACGAGAAGCGTATCGGAAACAATGCAAAGAGGCCGTGAAAAGACACACCGCCGACGGTTTTCAGCGAAACGTGAGTCGCCAACGCACACATGCTATTGCGGACTTCATTTTCTGAAGCTGCAATATTTACATATAATAAAGTGTTACCTCAGTCATAAATCATGTACTGTAGATTCCATCATTCAAAGTTTTGTCTGAAAAGAGTTCTCCTAAGAGTCTACTAATACTATAATGAATGCTAGTTGACATGTAGTTACTTAGTCTATAGTGCACCATCCAAACAAAGTGTAACCATGACTGATGACTGTTTTTTCTTATGCAAAAATGTACCAAGATGATTTGAATGTAAGAATGCTCAAATGCGTGTTACTGTCCAGCAAAGTACTTTGACCAGATGCTGATAATGCAGACGTTCAGATGATAAGGAGAAGCTCAAACAGCATTCGTGCACATAAAGGATCCACTGAAGAGCAGGGATTAAGACTGAAACACATCACAGACCCCGAAAGAGCTCGATCTGAGCCCAGATAAGCCAGGCTGTGAGTTCAGATGCACTGATTTATTGAAAACACAGTCGGGCGTATGGACGTGTGTGCGCGGCCCCAGACACAGCTGTGTTTATGTGACCCCTGGACGGAGGCAGGGAACCTCTTTCATCATGATTAACACATGCACTATACGCTACTTCACACATGTGCCATTAAAACCGGCTGCAAACGGAAGACGTATGGATCCCACGTATTAGTCTGAGGTTAGGAAACCATCTTCCGACTTATAATCCGTTAATAGACAGAATGAATGCAGGTCAATGACAAATAAGACATGTCTGTGAGAATCAACTTTAAAATGCTTGTGCCACAGTTTTAGACATCTTTATATTTTTCTTGGTTTCAAAAATGCAGTTATAACATTTATTTAGTTATAAAAATGTCAAGTGGTGCAACCATTGATCAACAATAACATATGAGTGACAACCTCAACTAAACTTGTCATGCCATAGAAATGCTCTGATGTTTGTAAGAGACACAGTCCTGAGGGGCTGATTCTCTGATATCATTCTCGGTTTCATTGTCACATGACTAACTTTAATGGCATATATGGCTAATTATTTGCCTATTTACATATTTTATCCAAATATCAATGATGTTTTAATACAGTATGGCTTATGGTAAGAATTTAAATAAAGTTAATCTTTTTTCAAGAATTCCAGGCTTTTAATGTGAGAATTTTTCTTTGTTGCTATCTAAGGATGCCTTTTTATAACACACGTTTTACTTTAAACCCCACAAATATCACAATAAATAATTTTAAATTAAAATTTATAATAAACTTTTTTAAAGCACGTTGATCATAGAAGAGGCATAGGTTACACTTTATTTCGTTAGTCCACTTCAGAGCTTCTACTAACTATAAGTAACTGCATGTCAACTAGCAGTATTAAAGTATTAAAGTATTAGTAGACTGTCCGCTTAAAGGATTATTTCACCCAAAAATGAAAATTCTGTCATTAATTACTCACCTTCATGTCATTCCAAACCCGTAAGACTTTCATTCATCTTTGGAACACAAATGAAGATCTTTTTGATGAAATCTGTGAGATTTCTGTCCAGCCATTTGCAGCTACGCAACTGACACTTTGACGCTTCAAAAAGTTCATAAAGAGATCGTAAAACTAATGCATATAAATTGAGCGGTCTAGTCCAAATTTTCTAAAGAGACTCGATCCCTTTAAATGATGAACATATTTAATTTAGGCTTTTATTCACATATAAACATTGATCAGTGAACATATACAGAAGCTCAACCGAACCTGCTTGACGTTCTGCTTGAAGCTCAAACGTGCTGCGTAACACGAGAATGAACCTCATTGGTTCTTGCTGAAGCTCAAACGTGCTGCGTAACACAAGAATGAACCTCATTGGTTCTTGCTGAAGCTCAAACGTGCTGCGTAACACAAGAATGAACCTCATTGGTTCTTGCTGAAGCTCAAACGTGCTGCGTAACACAAGAATGAACCTCATTGGTTCTTGCTGAAGCTCAAACGTGCTGCGTAACACAAGAATGAACCTCATTGGTTCTTGCTGAAGCTCAAACGTGCTGCGTAACACAAGAATGAACCTCATTGGTTCTTGCTGAAGCTCAAACGTGCTGCGTAACACAAGAATGAACCTCATTGGTTCTTGCTGAAGCTCAAACGTGCTGCGTAACACGAGAATGAACCTCATTGGTTCTTGCTGAAGCTCAAACGTGCTGCGTAACACAAGAATGAACCTCATTGGCTCTTGCTGAAGCTCAAACGTGCTGCGTAACACGAGAATGAACCTCATTGGTTCTTGCTGAAGCTCAAACGTGCTGCGTAACACAAGAATGAACCTCATTGGCTCTTGCTGAAGCTCAAACGTGCTGCGTAATACAAGAATGAACCTCATTGGTTCTTGCTGAAGCTCAAACGTGCTGCGTAACACGAGAATGAACCTCATTGGTTCTTGCTGAAGCTCAAACGTGCTGCGTAACACAAGAATGAACCTCATTGGCTCTTGCTGAAGCTCAAACGTGCTGCGTAACACAAGAATGAACCTCATTGGCTCTTGCTGAAGCTCAAACGTGCTGCGTAACACGAGAATGAACCTCATTGGTTCTTGCTGAAGCTCAAACGTGCTGCGTAACACGAGAATGAACCTCATTGGTTCTTGCTGAAGCTCAAACGTGCTGCGTAACATGAGAATGAACCTCATTGGCTCTTGCTGAAGCTCAAACGTGCTGCGTAATACAAGAATGAACCTCATTGGCTCTTGCTGAAGCTCAAACGTGCTGCGTAACACAAGAATGAACCTCATTGGTTCTTGCTGAAGCTCAAACGTGATGCGTAACACAAGAATGAACCTCATTGGTTCTTGCTGAAGCTCAAACGTGCTGCGTAACACAAGAATGAACCTCATTGGTTCTTGCTGAAGCTCAAACGTGCTGCGTAACATGAGAATGAACCTCATTGGCTCTTGCTGAAGCTCAAACGTGCTGCGTAACACGAGAATGAACCTCATTGGTTCTTGCTGAAGCTCAAACGTGCTGCGTAACACAAGAATGAACCTCATTGGTTCTTGCTGAAGCTCAAACGTGCTGCGTAACACTAGAATGATCCTCATTGGTTCTTGCAGAAGTTCAAACGTGCTGCGTAACACGAGAATGAACCTCATTGGTTCTTGCTGAAGCTCAAACGTGCTGCGTAACACAAGAATGAACCTCATTGGTTCTTGCTGAAGCTCAAACGTGCTGCGTAACACAAGAATGAACCTCATTGGCTCTTGCTGAAGCTCAAACGTGCTGCGTAACACAAGAATGAACCTCATTGGTTCTTGCTGAAGCTCAAACGTGCTGCGTAACACAAGAATGAACCTCATTGGTTCTTGCTGAAGCTCAAACGTGCTGCGTAACACAAGAATGAACCTCATTGGTTCTTGCTAAAGCTCAAACGTGCTGCGTAACACGAGAATGAACCTCATTGGTTCTTGCTGAAGCTCAAACGTGCTGCGTAACACAAGAATGAACCTCATTGGTTCTTGCTGAAGCTCAAACGTGATGCGTAACACAAGAATGAACCTCATTGGTTCTTGCTGAAGCTCAAACGTGCTGCGTAACACGAGAATGAACCTCATTGGTTCTTGCTGAAGCTCAAACGTGATGCGTAACACAAGAATGAACCTCATTGGTTCTTGCCGAAGCTCAAACGTGCTGCGTAACACGAGAATGAATCTCATTGGTTCTTGCTGAAGCTCAAACGTGCTGCGTAACACGAGAATGAATCTCATTGGTTCTTGAGAAGCTCAAACGTGCTGCGTAACACAAGAATGAACCTCATTGGCTCTTGCTGAAGCTCAAACGTGCTGCGTAACACAAGAATGAACCTCATTGGTTCTTGCTGAAGCTCAAACGTGCTGCGTAACACAAGAATGAACCTCATTGGCTCTTGCTGAAGCTCAAACGTGCTGCGTAACACAAGAATGAACCTCATTGGTTCTTGCTGAAGCTCAAACGTGCTGCGTAACACGAGAATGAATCTCATTGGTTCTTGCTGAAGCTCAAACGTGCTGCGTAACACAAGAATGAACCTCATTGGTTCTTGCTGAAGCTCAAACGTGCTGCGTAACACAAGAATGAACCTCATTGGTTCTTGCTGAAGCTCAAACGTGCTGCGTAACACGAGAATGAACCTCATTGGTTCTTGCTAAAGCTCAAACGTGCTGCGTAACACGAGAATGAACCTCATTGGTTCTTGCTGAAGCTCAAACGTGATGCGTAACACAAGAATGAACCTCATTGGTTCTTGCTGAAGCTCAAACGTGATGCGTAACACAAGAATGAACCTCATTGGTTCTTGCTGAAGCTCAAACGTGATGCGTAACACAAGAATGAACCTCATTGGTTCTTGCTGAAGCTCAAACGTGATGCGTAACACAAGAATGAACCTCATTGGTTCTTGCTGAAGCTCAAACGTGATGCGTAACACGAGAATGAACCTCATTGGTTCTTGCTGAAGCTCAAACGTGATGCGTAACACAAGAATGAACCTCATTGGTTCTTGCTGAAGCTCAAACGTGATGCGTAACACAAGAATGAACCTCATTGGTTCTTGCTAAAGCTCAAACGTGCTGCGTAACACGAGAATGAACCTCATTGGTTCTTGCTGAAGCTCAAACGTGCTGCGTAACACAAGAATGAACCTCATTGGTTCTTGCTGAAGCTCAAACGTGATGCGTAACACAAGAATGAATCTCATTGGTTCTTGCTGAAGCTCAAACGTGCTGCGTAACACGAGAATGAACCTCATTGGTTCTTGCTGAAGCTCAAACGTGCTGCGTAACACGAGAATGAACCTCATTGGTTCTTGCTGAAGCTCAAACGTGCTGCGTAACACAAGAATGAACCTCATTGGTTCTTGCTGAAGCTCAAACATGCTGCGTAACACGAGAATGAACCTCATTGGTTCTTGCTGAAGCTCAAACGTGCTGCGTAACACAAGAATGAACCTCATTGGCTCTTGCTGAAGCTCAAACGTGCTGCGTAACACAAGAATGAACCTCAGTGGTTCTTGCTGAAGCTCAAACGTGCTGCGTAACACGAGAATGAACCTCATTGGTTCTTGCTGAAGCTCAAACGTGCTGCGTAACACAAGAATGAACCTCATTGGTTCTTGCTGAAGCTCAAACATGCTGCGTAACACGAGAATGAACCTCATTGGTTCTTGCTGAAGCTCAAACGTGCTGCGTAACACGAGAATGAACCTCATTGGTTCTTGCTGAAGCTCAAACGTGCTGCGTAACACGAGAATGAACCTCATTGGTTCTTGCTGAAGCTCAAACGTGCTGCGTAACACAAGAATGAACCTCATTGGTTCTTGCTGAAGCTCAAACGTGCTGCGTAACACTAGAATGAACCTCATTGGTTCTTGCTAAAGCTCAAACGTGCTGCGTAACACGAGAATGAACCTCATTGGTTCTTGCTGAAGCTCAAACGTGCTGCGTAACACAAGAATGAACCTCATTGGTTCTTGCTGAAGCTCAAACGTGCTGCGTAACACAAGAATGAACCTCATTGGTTCTTGCTGAAGCTCAAACGTGCTGCGTAACACAAGAATGAACCTCATTGGTTCTTGCTGAAGCTCAAACGTGATGCGTAACACAAGAATGAACCTCATTGGTTCTTGCTGAAGCTCAAACGTGCTGCGTAACACAAGAATGAACCTCATTGGTTCTTGCTGAAGCTCAAACGTGCTGCGTAACACTAGAATGAACCTCATTGGTTCTTGCTAAAGCTCAAACGTGCTGCGTAACACGAGAATGAACCTCATTGGTTCTTGCTGAAGCTCAAACGTGCTGCGTAACACTAGAATGAACCTCATTGGTTCTTGCTAAAGCTCAAACGTGCTGCGTAACACGAGAATGAACCTCATTGGTTCTTGCTGAAGCTCAAACGTGCTGCGTAACACAAGAATGAACCTCATTGGTTCTTGCTGAAGCTCAAACGTGCTGCGTAACACAAGAATGAACCTCATTGGTTCTTGCTGAAGCTCAAACGTGCTGCGTAACACAAGAATGAACCTCATTGGTTCTTGCTGAAGCTCAAACATGCTGCGTAACACGAGAATGAACCTCATTGGTTCTTGCTGAAGCTCAAACGTGCTGCGTAACACGAGAATGAATCTCATTGGTTCTTGCTGAAGCTCAAACGTGCTGCGTAACACAAGAATGAACCTCATTGGTTCTTGCTGAAGCTCAAACGTGCTGCGTAACACAAGAATGAACCTCATTGGTTCTTGCTGAAGCTCAAACGTGCTGCGTAACATGAGAATGAACCTCATTGGCTCTTGCTGAAGCTCAAACGTGCTGCGTAATACAAGAATGAACCTCATTGGCTCTTGAGAAGCTCAAACGTGCTGCGTAACACAAGAATGAACCTCATTGGTTCTTGCTGAAGCTCAAACGTGCTGCGTAACACGAGAATGAACCTCATTGGTTCTTGCTGAAGCTCAAACGTGCTGCGTAACACAAGAATGAACCTCATTGGTTCTTGCTGAAGCTCAAACGTGATGCGTAACACAAGAATGAACCTCATTGGCTCTTGCTGAAGCTCAAACGTGCTGCGTAACACAAGAATGAACCTCATTGGCTCTTGCTGAAGCTCAAACGTGCTGCGTAACACAAGAATGAACCTCATTGGTTCTTGCTGAAGCTCAAACGTGCTGCGTAACACGAGAATGAACCTCATTGGTTCTTGCTGAAGCTCAAACGTGCTGCGTAACACGAGAATGAATCTCATTGGTTCTTGCTGAAGCTCAAACGTGCTGCGTAATACAAGAATGAACCTCATTGGTTCTTGCTGAAGTTCAAACGTGCTGCGTAACACAAGAATGAACCTCATTGGCTCTTGCTGAAGCTCAAACGTGCTGCGTAACACGAGAATGAACCTCATTGGTTCTTGCTGAAGCTCAAACGTGCTGCGTAACACGAGAATGAATCTCATTGGTTCTTGCTGAAGCTCAAACGTGCTGCGTAATACAAGAATGAACCTCATTGGTTCTTGCTGAAGCTCAAACGTGCTGCGTAACACAAGAATGAACCTCATTGGCTCTTGCTGAAGCTCAAACGTGCTGCGTAACACAAGAATGAACCTCATTGGCTCTTGCTGAAGCTCAAACGTGCTGCGTAACACAAGAATGAACCTCATTGGTTCTTGCTGAAGCTCAAACGTGCTGCGTAATACGAGAATGAACCTCATTGGCTCTTGCTGAAGCTCAAACGTGCTGCGTAACACAAGAATGAACCTCATTGGTTCTTGCAGAAGCTCAAACGTGCTGCGTAACACAAGAATGAGCCTCACTGGCTCTTGCTGAAGCTCAAACGTGCTGCGTAACACAAGAATGAACCTCATTGGTTCTTGCAGAAGCTCAAACGTGATGCGTAACACAAGAATGAACCTCATTGGCTCTTGCTGAAGCTCAAACGTGCTGCGTAACACAAGAATGAACCTCATTGGTTCTTGCAGAAGCTCAAACGTGCTGCGTAACATGAGAATGAACCTCATTGGTTCTTGCTGAAGCTCAAACGTGCTGCGTAACACGAGAATGAACCTCATTGGCTCTTGCTGAAGCTCAAACGTGCTGCGTAACACGAGAATGAGCCTCACTGGCTCTTGCTGAAGCTCAAACGTGCTGCGTAACACGAGAATGAACCTCATTGGCTCTTGCTGAAGCTCAAACGTGCTGCGTAACACAAGAATGAACCTCATTGGTTCTTGCAGAAGCTCAAACGTGCTGCGTAATACAAGAATGAACCTCATTGGTTCTTGCTGAAGCTCAAACGTGCTGCGTAACACGAGAATGAACCTCATTGGCTCTTGCTGAAGCTCAAACGTGCTGCGTAATACAAGAATGAACCTCATTGGTTCTTGCTGAAGCTCAAACGTGCTGCGTAATACAAGAATGAACCTCATTGGTTCTTGCTGAAGCTCAAACGTGCTGCGTAACACGAGAATGAACCTCATTGGTTCTTGCTGAAGCTCAAACGTGCTGCGTAATACAAGAATGAACCTCATTGGTTCTTGCTGAAGCTCAAACGTGCTGCGTAACATGAGAATGAACCTCATTGGTTCTTGCAGAAGCTCAAACGTGCTGCGTAATACAAGAATGAACCTCATTGGCTCTTGCTGAAGCTCAAACTATGGAGCCAGATCAGACTCATTAATAATTCACGCAAATAATACGATTTACACATGCGTAGACAATTTCACATGCGTAGAGAGTGAAACCTAATTCACGTACACACAAAAAACAATTCACGTGCGTGAAAAAAAAACATATTCACAAAAAGCAATTCACATGGGCAAAATAAAATTATATATTCATAAAATACATTTCACAAATGCAAAACACAATTCGTAGATATACAACTGTGCACAAAAACCTTTGAATCTTTAAAATGTACGAGTGTGTCCTTGAATTTGAATGTGCAAATCGTCATTCACGTACGAATCGCCTTGGATGTGTGTGTGTGTATTTTTGAGACTTTCCTGGCAGGCTTACTCGTAAAACAGAGCAGTCGTACTCTTCAGCCAATCAGATTTAAGCTCATCAATCGACCAATCAGTATCACGTGAGGGCGGGCCTATCTGCATGTTACGTCATCAGCTTTCGACCAGTTCATGGCTGAGCAGAGGTAAGTGCAGTTAATCGTTCATTTCTGTGTTAACTGAAGTTAGAGATCAGTTGAAGCAATAGTTTATGAACTATTAACTGATGTAAGCAAGTGTTGTTGTAATAAGATGTCCCATATCGTGTCAAAAATGAAGAAGGATGATGCTTGTTTTGTTGTATTTTAGACAGCTCTCAGCTACAATCATCACGCTAATGATTGCAAAACAATCATCTGTGGTCAATACCCACCCTAGCTCTCTCAGCACTGGCCTCATCCAGATTGTTCTTATAATGGTGAATAGACCTATTTAATGAGCACCCAGTGTTTATTTGCTATTTGTGTATGTTGTTAAATTATTATTAACACTTGTTTCCCTGCATTTTTCAGGATTACTCACCTTTGGTGTGACATCTGGATAGCAGTCACAAACATCTTAATCCATGTTGTTTATTTATTCTCTTTTATACTTTTGTTTTTATGTCTTAATTGGTAACACTTTACTATAACGTTTCATTAACATGAACTAATAATGAACTGCACATAAACAGCCTTTAATTATTTTTTTGTTAATGTTAATTTCAGCATTTACTAATACTTAATTAAAATCTTGTTAACATTAGTTAATGCACTGTAAAGTAACAATAAACAGCTATATTTTTAACTAACGTTAACAAAGATTATCAAACACCGCAACAAATGTATTGCTCATGGTTAGTTAATATACATTAAGTAATGTTATTGTACCATATTGTAGTGTTACCAATATTCAACATGCATTTCCTTATGTTTTGTGCTGTATTGTCATCTTAAGGTTTTTACATAAGGTTTTTTATTGTCATCTTAAGGTCTCACAGGACAATATTGTGAAGCATTAATTTTACTTTGCTTAGTAAAATAGGCAAATCTGATTTTGTGCTGATAAGACAAAGGTACTTATCATAGAGAGGCAATTAAGATTATGTGACTAAGATTACTCAGTAAACTCTATTCAAATACCATCACTTAATTTCCCACGTCCTCTGTCTGCACCTCTCGTACTAAAGGTTTTTACTATTTTAAATATCAGGACAAAATCTGATATGTCCTAACAGAGAGGTCTACTGATGACTGGATTGAACACAATTCATTTGTTCACTTTTCACTTGATGTATTGCACTTATATTTATATACTTTAAAAGCAAAGTAGACTCTGACTGGATCTCACAACTCTGGAAGAGATGTATATTTCTCTGTACTGAATGTTCATGATCTTCATATGTAACAGGAACATTAATCATGATCAAGTCATTTTATATATATTTTATTCCCAAAGGATTTCGGAAACGTTAAAATTAATAAAACGTGTACATCAAATTGAACTATGTCTTTGAATCTTTTCATTCTGACAAGAACATTTAATAATGCATGCATAGCAGGGCTGTATTCCTAGAGCGTGCACATATAGTCCGCAGGAGACAAATGAATACAGTAACAATGCATCACTTTCAACCTCTTGTTGAAACAACTGTCAAAATGGTTGGCTTGCAACAGGACTGTTTTCAAAGATTTACAGTAGGAATGGTAAGATCACAGTACTGGTTGTCTGCAACTTCATACATCATCTGTCTCGGAAATCTGAAACAATAAAACTACATAATATAATATTATGATGCTTAAAACAAAACATGTCTCCTATTTATGCACGTCATTACATACATTATCATCAGTTGAATGTGTGGTGGACACTCCACTGGACAGGACATGAAAATCCATCAATACTAAAAATAAATGTTTATGTTCACATGTGGACTAAACAGCAGTTAATAAACTATTGCATCAACTGATCTCAAGCTTCTTTAACTTCAGTTAACACAGAAATGAACGAGTAACTGCACTTACCTCTGCTCAGCCATGAACTAGTTACTAGTCGAAAGCTGATGACGTAACATGCAGATAGGCCCGCCCTCATGTGATACTGATTGGTCGATTGATGAGCTTAAATCTGATTGGCTGAAGAGTACGACTGCTCTGTTTTACGAGTAAGCGCTGCCAGGAAGGTCTCAAAAATACACACACACACATCCAAGGCGATTCGTACGTGAATGACGATTTGCACATTCAAATTCAAGGACACACTCGTACATTTTAAAGATTCAAAGGTTTTTGTGCACAGTTGTATATCTACGAATTGTGTTTTGCATTTGTGAAATGTATTTTATGAATATATAGTTTTATTTTGCGCATGTGAATTGCTTTTTGTGAATATGTTTTTTTTTTCACGCACGTGAATTGTTTTTTGTGTGTACGTGAATTAGGTTTCACTGTCTACGCATGTGTGAATCGTATTTTTTGCGTGAATTATTAATGAGTCTGATCTGGCTCCATACAAACGTGCTGCGTAACACAAGAATGAACCTCATTGGCTCTTGCTGAAGCTCAAACGTGCTGCGTAACACGAGAATGAACCTCATTGGCTCTTGCTGAAGCTCAAACGTGCTGCGTAACACGAGAATGAATCTCATTGGCTCTTGCTGAAGCTCAAACGTGCTGCGTAACACGAGAATGATCCTCATTGGTTCTTGCTGAAGCTCAAACGTAATGCGTAACACGAGAATGAACCTCATTGGCTCTTGCTGAAGCTCAAACGTGCTGCGTAACACGAGAATGAACCTCATTGGCTCTTGCTGAAGCTCAAACGTGCTGCGTAACACGAGAATGAACCTCATTGGTTCTTGCTGAAGCTCAAACGTGCTGCGTAATACAAGAATGAACCTCATTGGCTCTTGCTGAAGCTCAAACGTGCTGCGTAACACGAGAATGAACCTCATTGGTTCTTGCTGAAGCTCAAACGTGCTGCGTAACACAAGAATGAACCTCATTGGTTCTTGCTGAAGCTCAAACGTGCTGCGTAACACGAGAATGAACCTCATTGGTTCTTGCTGAAGCTCAAACGTGCTGCGTAACACAAGAATGAACCTCATTGGCTCTTGCTGAAGCTCAAACGTGCTGCGTAACGCGAGAATGAACCTCATTGGTTCTTGCTGAAGCTCAAACGTGATGCGTAACACAAGAATGAACCTCATTGGCTCTTGCTGAAGCTCAAACGTGCTGCGTAACACAAGAATGAACCTCATTGGCTCTTGCTGAAGCTCAAACGTGCTGCGTAACGCGAGAATGAACCTCATTGGTTCTTGCTGAATCTCAAACGTGCTGCGTAATACAAGAATGAACCTCATTGGCTCTTGCTGAAGCTCAAACGTGCTGCGTAACACGAGAGTGAACCTCATTGGCTCTTGCCGAAGCTCAAACGTGCTGCGTAACACAAGAATGAACCTCATTGGCTCTTGCTGAAGCTCAAACGTGCTGCGTAACACAAGAATGAACCTCATTGGTTCTTGCAGAAGCTCAAACGTGCTGCGTAACACAAGAATGAACCTCATTGGCTCTTGCAGAAGCTCAAACGTGCTGCGTAATACAAGAATGAACCTCATTGGCTCTTGCTGAAGCTCAAACGTGCTGCGTAATACAAGAATGAACCTCATTGGCTCTTGCTGAAGCTCAAACGTGCTGCGTAACACGAGAATGAACCTCATTGGCTCTTGCTGAAGCTCAAACGTGCTGCGTAATACAAGAATGAACCTCATTGGCTCTTGCTGAAGCTCAAACGTGCTGCGTAATACAAGAATGAACCTCATTGGCTCTTGCTGAAGCTCAAACGTGCTGCGTAATACAAGAATGAACCTCATTGGCTCTTGCTGAAGCTCAAACGTGCTGCGTAATACAAGAATGAACCTCATTGGCTCTTGCTGAAGCTCAAACGTGCTGCGTAATACGAGAATGAACCTCATTGGTTCTTGCTGAAGCTCAAACGTGCTGTGTAACACGAGAATGAACCTCATTGGCTCTTGCTGAAGCTCAAACGTGCTGCGTAACACGAGAATGAATCTCATTGGTTCTTGCTGAAGCTCAAACATGCTGCGTAACACGAGAATGAACCTCATTGGCTCTTGCTGAAGCTCAAACGTGCTGCGTAACACGAGAATGAACCTCATTGGCTCTTGCTGAAGCTCAAACGTGCTGCGTAACACAAGAATGAACCTCATTGGCTCTTGCTGAAGCTCAAACGTGCTGCGTAACACGAGAATGAACCTCATTGGTTCTTGCTGAAGCTCAAACGTGCTGCGTAACACGAGAATGAATCTCATTGGTTCTTGCTGAAGCTCAAACGTGCTGCGTAACACAAGAATGAACCTCATTGGCTCTTGCTGAAGCTCAAACGTGCTGCGTAACACGAGAATTCATCTCATTGGTTCTTGCTGAAGCTCAAACGTGCTGCGTAACACAAGAATGAACCTCATTGGCTCTTGCTGAAGCTCAAACGTGCTGTGTAACACAAGAATGAACCTCATTGGCTCTTGCTGAAGCTCAAACGTGCTGCGTAATACAAGAATGAACCTCATTGGCTCTTGCTAAAGCTCAAACGTGCTGCGTAACACGAGAATGAATCTCATTGGTTCTTGCTGAAGCTCAAACGTGCTGCGTAACACAAGAATGAACCTCATTGGTTCTTGCTGAAGCTCAAACGTGCTGCGTAACACAAGAATGAACCTCATTGGTTCTTGCTGAAGCTCAAACGTGCTGCGTAACATGAGAATGAACCTCATTGGCTCTTGCTGAAGCTCAAACGTGATGCGTAACACAAGAATGAACCTCATTGGCTCTTGCTGAAGCTCAAACGTGCTGCGTAACACGAGAATGAACCTCATTGGCTCTTGCTGAAGCTCAAACGTGCTGCGTACCACGAGAATGAACCTCATTGGTTCTTGCTGAAGCTCAAACGTGCTGCGTAACACAAGAATGAACCTCATTGGTTCTTGCTGAAGCTCAAACGTGCTGCGTAACACAAGAATGAACCTCATTGTTCTTGCTGAAGCTCAAACGTGATGCGTAACACAAGAATGAACCTCATTGGCTCTTGCTGAAGCTCAAACGTGCTGCGTAACACAAGAATGAACCTCATTGGCTCTTGCTGAAGCTCAAACGTGCCGTGTAACACAAGAATGAACCTCATTGGCTCTTGCTGAAGCTCAAACGTGCTGTGTAACACAAGAATGAACAACATTGGCTCTTGCTGAAGCTCAAACGTGCTGCGTAACACAAGAATGAACCTCATTGGTTCTTGCTGAAGCTCAAACGTGCTGCGTAACACAAGAATGAACCTCATTGGCTCTTGCTGAAGCTCAAACGTGCTGCGTAACACGAGAATGAAGCTCATTGGTTCTTGCTGAAGCTCAAACGTGCTGCGTAACACGAGAATGAACCTCATTGGTTCTTGCTGAAGCTCAAACGTGCTGCGTAATACAAGAATGAACCTCATTGGCTCTTGCTGAAGCTCAAACGTGCTGCGTAACACAAGAATGAACCTCATTGGTTCTTGCTGAAGCTCAAACGTGCTGCGTAACACGAGAATGAACCTCATTGGTTCTTGCAGAAGCTCAAACGTGCTGCGTAACACAAGAATGAACCTCATTGGTTCTTGCAGAAGCTCAAACGTGCTGCGTAATACAAGAATGAACCTCATTGGCTCTTGCTGAAGCTCAAACGTGCTGCGTAACACAAGAATGAACCTCATTGGTTCTTGCAGAAGCTCAAACGTGCTGCGTAACACGAGAATGAACCTCATTGGTTCTTGCCGAAGCTCAAACGTGCTGCGTAACACGAGAATGATCCTCATTGGTTCTTGCTGAAGCTCAAACGTGCTGCGTAATACAAGAATGAACCTCATTGGCTCTTGCTGAAGCTCAAACGTGCTGCGTAACACAAGAATGAACCTCATTGGTTCTTGCTGAAGCTCAAACGTGCTGCGTAACACAAGAATGAACCTCATTGGTTCTTGCAGAAGCTCAAACGTGCTGCGTAACACAAGAATGAACCTCATTGGTTCTTGCAGAAGCTCAAACGTGCTGCGTAACACGAGAATGAACCTCATTGGTTCTTGCAGAAGCTCAAACGTGCTGCGTAACACAAGAATGAACCTCATTGGTTCTTGCAGAAGCTCAAACGTGCTGCGTAATACAAGAATGAACCTCATTGGCTCTTGCTGAAGCTCAAACGTGCTGCGTAACACAAGAATGAACCTCATTGGTTCTTGCAGAAGCTCAAACGTGCTGCGTAACACAAGAATGAACCTCATTGGTTCTTGCAGAAGCTCAAACGTGCTGCATAACACAAGAATGAACCTCATTGGTTCTTGAGAAGCTCAAACGTGCTGCGTAACACAAGAATGAACCTCATTGGTTCTTGCTGAAGCTCAAACGTGCTGCGTAACACAAGAATGAACCTCATTGGTTCTTGAGAAGCTCAAACGTGCTGCGTAACACAAGAATGAACCTCATTGGTTCTTGCTGAAGCTCAAACGTGATGCGTAACACTAGAATGAACCTCATTGGCTCTTGCTGAAGCTCAAACGTGCTGCGTAACACGAGAATGAACCTCATTGGTTCTTGCTGAAGCTCAAACGTGCTGCGTAACCCGAGAATGAACCTCATTGGCTCTTGCTGAAGCTCAAACGTGCTGCGTAACACAAGAATGAACCTCATTGGTTCTTGCTGAAGCTCAAACGTGCTGCGTAACACGAGAATGAACCTCATTGGTTCTTGCTGAAGCTCAAACGTGCTGCGTAACACAAGAATGAACCTCATTGGTTCTTGCTGAAGCTCAAACGTGCTGCGTAACACGAGAATGAACCTCATTGGCTCTTGCCGAAGCTCAAACGTGCTGCGTAACACGAGAATGATCCTCATTGGTTCTTGCTGAAGCTCAAACGTGCTGCGTAACACAAGAATGAACCTCATTGGTTCTTGCAGAAGCTCAAACGTGCTGCGTAACACAAGAATGAACCTCATTGGTTCTTGCAGAAGCTCAAACGTGCTGCGTAATACAAGAATGAACCTCATTGGCTCTTGCTGAAGCTCAAACGTGCTGCGTAACACAAGAATGAACCTCATTGGCTCTTGCCGAAGCTCAAACGTGCTGCGTAACACGAGAATGATCCTCATTGGTTCTTGCTGAAGCTCAAACGTGCTGCGTAACACAAGAATGAACCTCATTGGTTCTTTCAGAAGCTCAAACGTGCTGCGTAACACAAGAATGAACCTCATTGGTTCTTGCTGAAGCTCAAACGTGCTGCGTAATACAAGAATGAACCTCATTGGCTCTTGCTGAAGCTCAAACGTGCTGCGTAACACAAGAATGAACCTCATTGGTTCTTGCTGAAGCTCAAACGTGCTGCGTAACACGAGAATGAACCTCATTGGCTCTTGCTGAAGCTCAAACATGCTGCGTAACACAAGAATGAACCTCATTGGTGCTGCGTAACACGAGAATGAACCTCATTGGCTCTTGCAGAAGCTCAAACGTGCTGCGTAATACAAGAATGAACCTCATTGGCTCTTGCTGAAGCTCAAACGTGCTGCGTAACACGAGAATGAACCTCATTGGTTCTTGCTGAAGCTCAAACGTGCTGCGTAACACAAGAATGAACCTCATTGGCTCTTGCAGAAGCTCAAACGTGCTGCGTAATACAAGAATGAACCTCATTGGCTCTTGCTGAAGCGCAAACGTGCTGCGTAACACGAGAATGAACCTCATTGGTTCTTGCTGAAGCTCAAACGTGCTGCGTAACACAAGAATGAACCTCATTGGCTCTTGCAGAAGCTCAAACGTGCTGCGTAATACAAGAATGAACCTCATTGGCTCTTGCTGAAGCGCAAACGTGCTGCGTAACACGAGAATGAATCTCATTGGTTCTTGCTGAAGCGCAAACGTGCTGCGTAACACAAGAATGAACCTCATTGGCTCTTGCTGAAGCGCAAACGTGCTGCGTAACACGAGAATGAACCTCATTGGTTCTTGCTGAAGCTCAAACGTGCTGCGTAACACAAGAATGAACCTCATTGGCTCTTGCAGAAGCTCAAACGTGCTGCGTAATACAAGAATGAACCTCATTGGCTCTTGCTGAAGCGCAAACGTGCTGCGTAACACGAGAATGAACCTCATTGGCTCTTGCTGAAGCGCAAACGTGCTGCGTAACACGAGAATGAATCTCATTGGTTCTTGCTGAAGCTCAAACGTGCTGCGTAACACGAGAATGAACCTCATTGGCTCTTGCTGAAGCTCAAACGTGCTGCGTAACACGAGAATGAATCTCATTGGTTCTTGCTGAAGCTCAAACATGCTGCGTAACACAAGAATGAACCTCATTGGCTCTTGCTGAAGCTCAAACGTGCTGCGTAACACGAGAATGAATCTCATTGGTTCTTGCTGAAGCTCAAACGTGCTGCGTAACACAAGAATGAACCTCATTGGTTCTTGCTGAAGCTCAAACGTGCTGCGTAACACAAGAATGAACCTCATTGGTTCTTGCTGAAGCTCAAACGTGCTGCGTAACACGAGAATGAACCTCATTGGCTCTTGCCGAAGCTCAAACGTGCTGCGTAACACGAGAATGATCCTCATTGGTTCTTGCTGAAGCTCAAACGTGCTGCGTAACACAAGAATGAACCTCATTGGTTCTTGCAGAAGCTCAAACGTGCTGCGTAACACAAGAATGAACCTCATTGGTTCTTGCTGAAGCTCAAACGTGCTGCGTAACACGAGAATGAACCTCATTGGCTCTTGCTGAAGCTCAAACGTGCTGCGTAACACAAGAATGAACCTCATTGGTTCTTGCTGAAGCTCAAACGTGCTGCGTAACACGAGAATGAACCTCATTGGCTCTTGCTGAAGCTCAAACGTGCTGCGTAACACAAGAATGAACCTCATTGGTGCTGCGTAACACGAGAATGAACCTCATTGGTTCTTGCCGAAGCTCAAACGTGCTGCGTAACACGAGAATGATCCTCATTGGTTCTTGCTGAAGCTCAAACGTGCTGCGTAACACAAGAATGAACCTCATTGGTTCTTGCAGAAGCTCAAACGTGCTGCGTAACACAAGAATGAACCTAATTGGCTCTTGCAGAAGCTCAAACGTGCTGCGTAATACAAGAATGAACCTCATTGGCTCTTGCTGAAGCTCAAACGTGCTGCGTAACACGAGAATGAACCTCATTGGTTCTTGCTGAAGCTCAAACGTGCTGCGTAACACAAGAATGAACCTCATTGGTTCTTGCTGAAGCTCAAACGTGATGCGTAACACAAGAATGAACCTCATTGGTTCTTGCTGAAGCGCAAACGTGATGCGTAACACAAGAATGAACCTCATTGGCTCTTGCTGAAGCTCAAACGTGCTGCGTAACACAAGAATGAACCTCATTGGCTCTTGCTGAAGCTCAAACGTGCTGCGTAACACGAGAATGAAGCTCATTGGTTCTTGCTGAAGCTCAAACGTGCTGCGTAACACGAGAATGAACCTCATTGGTTCTTGCTGAAGCTCAAACGTGCTGCGTAATACAAGAATGAACCTCATTGGCTCTTGCTGAAGCTCAAACGTGCTGCGTAACACAATAATGAACCTCATTGTTTCTTGCTGAAGCTCAAACGTGATGCGTAACACAAGAATGAACCTCATTGGCTCTTGCTGAAGCTCAAACGTGCTGCGTAACACAAGAATGAACCTCATTGGCTCTTGCTGAAGCTCAAACGTGCTGCGTAACACGAGAATGAAGCTCATTGGTTCTTGCTGAAGCTCAAACGTGCTGCGTAACACGAGAATGAACCTCATTGGTTCTTGCTGAAGCTCAAACGTGCTGCGTAATACAAGAATGAACCTCATTGGCTCTTGCTGAAGCTCAAACGTGCTGCGTAACACGAGAATGAACCTCATTGGCTCTTGCCGAAGCTCAAACGTGCTGCGTAACACGAGAATGATCCTCATTGGTTCTTGCTGAAGCTCAAACGTGCTGCGTAACACAAGAATGAACCTCATTGGTTCTTGCTGAAGCTCAAACGTGCTGCGTAACACAAGAATGAACCTCATTGGTTCTTGCAGAAGCTCAAACGTGCTGCGTAACACAAGAATGAACCTCATTGGCTCTTGCAGAAGCTCAAACGTGCTGCGTAATACAAGAATGAACCTCATTGGCTCTTGCTGAAGCTCAAACGTGCTGCGTAACACGAGAATGAACCTCATTGGTTCTTGCTGAAGCTCAAACGTGCTGCGTAATACAAGAATGAACCTCATTGGCTCTTGCTGAAGCTCAAACGTGCTGCGTAACACGAGAATGAATCTCATTGGTTCTTGCTGAAGCTCAAACGTGCTGCGTAACACGAGAATGAACCTCATTGGCTCTTGCTGAAGCTCAAACGTGCTGCGTAACACGAGAATGAATCTCATTGGTTCTTGCTGAAGCTCAAACGTGCTGCGTAACACAAGAATGAACCTCATTGGCTCTTTCTGAAGCTCAAACGTGCTGCGTAACACGAGAATGAATCTCATTGGTTCTTGCTGAAGCTCAAACGTGCTGCGTAACACGAGAATGAACCTCATTGGCTCTTGCTGAAGCTCAAACGTGCTGCGTAACACAAGAATGAACCTCATTGGTTCTTGCTGAAGCTCAAACGTGCTGCGTAACACAAGAATGAACCTCATTGGTTCTTGCTGAAGCTCAAACGTGCTGCGTAACACGAGAATGAACCTCATTGGCTCTTGCTGAAGCTCAAACGTGCTGCGTAACACGAGAATAAATCTCATTGGTTCTTGCTGAAGCTCAAACGTGCTGCGTAACACAAGAATGAACCTCATTGGCTCTTGCTGAAGCTCAAACGCGCTGCGTAACACGAGAATGAGCCTCATTGGCTCTTGCTGAAGCTCAAACGTGCTGCGTAACACGAGAATGAATCTCATTGGTTCTTGCTGAAGCTCAAACGTGCTGCGTAACACGAGAATGAATCTCATTGGTTCTTGATGAAGCTCAAACGTGCTGCGTAACACGAGAATGAGCCTCATTGGCTCTTGCTGAAGCTCAAACGTGCTGCGTAACACAAGAATGAACCTCATTGGCTCTTGCTGAAGCTCAAACGTGCTGCGTAACACGAGAATGAACCTCATTGGCTCTTGCTGAAGCTCAAACGTGCTGCGTAACACAAGAATGAACCTCATTGGTTCTTGCTGAAGCTCAAACGTGCTGCGTAACACAAGAATGAACCTCATTGGCTCTTGCTGAAGCTCAAACGTGCTGCGTAACACGAGAATGAATCTCATTGGTTCTTGCTGAAGCTCAAACATGCTGCGTAACACAAGAATGAACCTCATTGGCTCTTGCTGAAGCTCAAACGTGCTGCGTAACACAAGAATGAACCTCATTGGCTCTTGCTGAAGCTCAAACGTGCTGCGTAACACGAGAATGAACCTCATTGGCTCTTGCTGAAGCTCAAACGTGCTGCGTAACACGAGAATGAACCTCATTGGTTCTTGCTGAAGCTCAAACGTGCTGCGTAACACGAGAATGAACCTCATTGGCTCTTGCTGAAGCTCAAACGTGCTGCGTAACACAAGAATGAACCTCATTGGCTCTTGCTGAAGCTCAAACGTGCTGCGTAACACGCCAGTGAACCTCATTGGTTCTTGATGAAGCTCAAACGTGCTGCGTAACATGAGAATGAACCTCATTGGTTCTTGCTGAAGCTCAAACGTGCTGCGTAACACAAGAATGAACCTCATTTGCTCTTGCTGAAGCTCAAACGTGCTGCGTAACACAAGAATGAACCTCATTGGTTCTTGCTGAAGCTCAAACGTGCTGCGTAACATGAGAATGAACCTCATTGGTTCTTGCTGAAGCTCAAACGTGCTGCGTAACACAAGAATGAACCTCATTGGTTCTTGCTGAAGCTCAAACGTGCTGCGTAACACGAGAGTGAACCTCATTGGTTCTTGCTGAAGCTCAAACGTGCTGCGTAACACAAGAATGAACCTCATTGGCTCTTGCTGAAGCTTAAACGTGCTGCGTAACACAAGAATGAACCTCATTGGTTCTTGCTGAAGCTCAAACGTGCTGCGTAACACAAGAATGAACCTCATTGGCTCTTGCTGAAGCTCAAACGTGCTGCGTAATACAAGAATGAACCTCATTGGCTCTTGCTGAAGCTCAAACGTGCTGCGTAACACGAGAATGAACCTCATTGGTTCTTGAGAAGCTCAAACGTGCTGCGTAACACGAGAATGAACCTCATTGGTTCTTGCTGAAGCTCAAACGTGCTGCGTAACACGAGAATGAATCTCATTGGTTCTTGAGAAGCTCAAACGTGCTGCGTAACACAAGAATGAACCTCATTGGTTCTTGCTGAAGCTCAAACGTGCTGCGTAACACGAGAATGAACCTCATTGGTTCTTGCTGAAGCTCAAACGTGCTGCGTAACACGAGAATGAACCTCATTGGTTCTTGCTGAAGCTCAAACGTGCTGCGTAACACAAGAATGAACCTCATTGGCTCTTGCTGAAGCTCAAACGTGCTGCGTAATACAAGAATGAACCTCATTGGCTCTTGCTGAAGCTCAAACGTGCTGCGTAACACGAGAGTGAATCTCATTGGTTCTTGCTAAAGCTCAAACGTGCTGCGTAACACAAGAATGAACCTCATTGGCTCTTGCCGAAGCTCAAACGTGCTGCGTAACACAAGAATGAACCTCATTGGCTCTTGCCGAAGCTCAAACGTGCTGCGTAACACGAGAATGAACCTCATTGGCTCTTGCTGAAGCTCAAACGTGCTGCGTAACACAAGAATGAACCTCATTGGTTCTTGCTGAAGCTCAAACGTGCTGCGTAACACAAGAATGAACCTCATTGGCTCTTGCCGAAGCTCAAACGTGCTGCGTAACACGAGAATGAATCTCATTGGTTCTTGCTGAAGCTCAAACGTGCTGCGTAATACAAGAATGAACCTCATTGGCTCTTGCTGAAGCTCAAACGTGCTGCGTAACACAAGAATGAACCTCATTGGCTCTTGCTGAAGCTCAAACGTGCTGCGTAACACAAGAATGAACCTCATTGGCTCTTGCTGAAGCTCAAACGTGCTGCGTAACACAAGAATGAACCTCATTGGTTCTTGCTGAAGCTCAAACGTGCTGCGTAACACAAGAATGAACCTCATTGGCTCTTGCTGAAGCTCAAACGTGCTGCGTAACACGCCAGTGAACCTCATTGGTTCTTGCTGAAGCTCAAACATGCTGCGTAACATGAGAATGAACCTCATTGGTTCTTGCTGAAGCTCAAACGTGCTGCGTAACACGAGAGTGAACCTCATTGGTTCTTGCTGAAGCTCAAACGTGCTGCGTAACATGAGAATGAACCTCATTGGTTCTTGCTGAAGCTCAAACGTGCTGCGTTACACGAGAATGAACCTCATTGGCTCTTGCTGAAGCTTAAACGTGCTGCGTAACACAAGAATGAACCTCATTGGCTCTTGCTGAAGCTCAAACGTGCTGCGTAACACGAGAATGAACCTCATTGGCTCTTGCTGAAGCTCAAACGTGCTGCGTAACACAAGAATGAACCTCATTGGCTCTTGCTGAAGCTCAAACGTGCTGCGTAATACAAGAATGAACCTCATTGGCTCTTGCTGAAGCTTAAACGTGCTGCGTAATACAAGAATGAACCTCATTGGCTCTTGCTGAAGCTCAAACGTGATGCGTAACACAAGAATGAACCTCATTGGCTCTTGCTGAAGCTCAAACGTGCTGCGTAACACGAGAATGAATCTCATTGGTTCTTGAGAAGCTCAAACATGCTGCGTAACACGAGAATGAACCTCATTGGTTCTTGCTGAAGCTCAAACGTGCTGCGTAACACGAGAATGAATCTCATTGGTTCTTGAGAAGCTCAAACGTGCTGCGTAATACAAGAATGAACCTCATTGGCTCTTGCTGAAGCTCAAACATGCTGCGTAACACGAGAATGAACCTCATTGGCTCTTGCTGAAGCTCAAACGTGCTGCGTAACACAAGAATGAACCTCATTGGTTCTTGCTGAAGCTCAAACGTGCTGCGTAATACAAGAATGAACCTCATTGGCTCTTGCTGAAGCTCAAACGTGCTGCGTAACACGAGAATGAACCTCATTGGTTCTTGCTGAAGCTCAAACATGCTGCGTAACACGAGAATGAACCTCATTGGCTCTTGCTGAAGCTCAAACGTGCTGCGTAACACAAGAATGAACCTCATTGGTTCTTGCTGAAGCTCAAACGTGCTGCGTAATACAAGAATGAACCTCATTGGCTCTTGCTGAAGCTCAAACGTGCTGCGTAACACGAGAATGAATCTCATTGGTTCTTGCTGAAGCTCAAACGTGCTGCGTAACACAAGAATGAACCTCATTGGTTCTTGCTGAAGCTCAAACGTGCTGCGTAATACAAGAATGAACCTCATTGGCTCTTGCTGAAGCTCAAACGTGCTGCGTAACACGAGAATGAATCTCATTGGTTCTTGCTGAAGCTCAAACGTGCTGCGTAACACGAGAATGAATCTCATTGGTTCTTGCTGAAGCTCAAACGTGCTGCGTAACACAAGAATGAACCTCATTGGCTCTTGCCGAAGCTCAAACGTGCTGCGTAACACGAGAATGAACCTCATTGGCTCTTGCTGAAGCTCAAACGTGCTGCGTAACACAAGAATGAACCTCATTGGCTCTTGCCGAAGCTCAAACGTGCTGCGTAACACAAGAATGAACCTCATTGGCTCTTGCCGAAGCTCAAACGTGCTGCGTAACACAAGAATGAACCTCATTGGCTCTTGCCGAAGCTCAAACGTGCTGCGTAATACAAGAATGAACCTCATTGGCTCTTGCTGAAGCTCAAACGTGCTGCGTAACACGAGAATGAATCTTATTGGTTCTTGCTGAAGCTCAAACGTGCTGCGTAACACAAGAATGAACCTCATTGGCTCTTGCCGAAGCTCAAACGTGCTGCGTAACACAAGAATGAACCTCATTGGCTCTTGCCGAAGCTCAAACGTGCTGCGTAACACAAGAATGAACCTCATTGGCTCTTGCTGAAGCTCAAACGTGCTGCGTAACACAAGAATGAACCTCATTGGTTCTTGCTGAAGCTCAAACGTGCTGCGTAACACAAGAATGAACCTCATTGGCTCTTGCCGAAGCTCAAACGTGCTGCGTAACACGAGAATGAATCTCATTGGTTCTTGCTGAAGCTCAAACGTGCTGCGTAACACGAGAATGAACCTCATTGGCTCTTGCCGAAGCTCAAACGTGCTGCGTAACACGAGAATGAACCTCATTGGCTCTTGCCGAAGCTCAAACGTGCTGCGTAACACGAGAATGAACCTCATTGGCTCTTGCTGAAGCTCAAACGTGCTGCGTAACACAAGAATGAACCTCATTGGTTCTTGCTGAAGCTCAAACGTGCTGCGTAACACAAGAATGAACCTCATTGGCTCTTGCCGAAGCTCAAACGTGCTGCGTAACACGAGAATGAATCTCATTGGTTCTTGCTGAAGCTCAAACGTGCTGCGTAATACAAGAATGAACCTCATTGGCTCTTGCTGAAGCTCAAACGTGCTGCGTAACACAAGAATGAACCTCATTGGCTCTTGCCGAAGCTCAAACGTGCTGCGTAACACAAGAATGAACCTCATTGGCTCTTGCTGAAGCTCAAACGTGCTGCGTAACACAAGAATGAACCTCATTGGTTCTTGCTGAAGCTCAAACGTGCTGCGTAACACAAGAATGAACCTCATTGGCTCTTGCTGAAGCTCAAACGTGCTGCGTAACACAAGAATGAACCTCATTGGTTCTTGCTGAAGCTCAAACGTGCTGCGTAACACAAGAATGAACCTCATTGGTTCTTGCTGAAGCTCAAACGTGCTGCGTAACACAAGAATGAACCTCATTGGTTCTTGCTGAAGCTCAAACGTGCTGCGTAACACGAGAATGAACCTCATTGGTTCTTGCTGAAGCTCAAACGTGCTGCGTAACACAAGAATGAACCTCATTGGTTCTTGCTGAAGCTCAAACGTGCTGCGTAACACAAGAATGAACCTCATTGGTTCTTGCTGAAGCGCAAACGTGCTGCGTAACACGAGAATGAACCTCATTGGTTCTTGAGAAGCTCAAACGTGCTGCGTAACACGAGAATGAACCTCATTGGCTCTTGCTGAAGCTCAAACGTGCTGCGTAACACGAGAATGAATCTCATTGGCTCTTGCTGAAGCTCAAACGTGCTGCGTAATACAAGAATGAACCTCATTGGTTCTTGAGAAGCTCAAACGTGCTGCGTAACACGAGAATGAACCTCACTCACACACACATACACACAGAGCGAGATGTTACTGTTGTTACTCAGGGTCAAGCAATTCAGCCACAGAATGTGTAAAAGCGAGTGAAGTTTTGCAGTAGAGTGCAGTAATCGCTCAGTGCTGAGTGTGTGTGTGTGTGTGTGTGTGTGTGTGCTGACCCCATCACCATGCCAGCGCCGTCTGCTCGGATCAAAGCCTGTCCGCTACTCCGGCCCTGAAATATGGCCCTTCAGTTCAGCGGTCCACAGCCCTTCTGCTGAACTGCACGTGTCCTGGGTTCTGGCAGTGGAGAGACTGAGGAGAGGAGCAAGAGCCAAGAGAGCACAGACCTTAGTTAATAACAACACAGAGGCGGATGCCCATTTGTGCAGCATTGGACCGGCATGAGGACAGAAAATTATTTTTGATCATTTTCATAATTTATTTTGATAAAAAAATCTCTCCAAAAGTCACAATGTCGTTCCTCTGTGTCGTTCTATATATAGTGGGGTGTGTATTATTACAGTTTTTCTAATGGCTTGCACACTGTAAGTGGAACTCGAGGCTCACTCAGTTTCATCATTCACTCATGTGCCGAATCTTCAGACCCAGTCTGCAAAACTGCAAGCACATTATACGCTTTACACTCAGTTTACAATTGTAAAACAAACTTTTTGCAAAACTCTAAACACAGTTCTCTACGTTACACATTATTCAAAACTAACAGCTCTTTTGTTTCATTTTGGGAAACACTGCCATTGAAATGCCACAATACTTTCCCGATTACCTACAGCCAATGATCATGTGTGAACACTTATATAAACTGATCACTTACAAATCAAAACTAATTTTTTGAGAAACGAATATATTTTTCGTCCTTGCATTTCTGCTTATTTTGTAAATATATACTGAATATACATATACCGGTGAGTCATCGCCTTTATTTCTATAGTGCTTTATACAATATAGATTGTTTCAAAGTGGCTTGAAAATAGTAACAAATTCAAATTCTCCTGAAAAGTGCTCCAACAAGCCAAAAGTGTTGATATTCACTTCAATGTTGATTCAGTTCAGTTCAATAACTATAAAATTCATCAATAGTGTAAATATTCTGTATGAACAGTGTATCTGTGCACATGTCGTGCTTGAGGAAGCACTTCACACAAAACTAAAGCACACAATCCCACAGAATGCCTTACATGTGACCGAGGAGATATTTATAACTGCATGTGGAGATATTTCTGAAAAAAGTTGTTTCTTACATGTTTTGCGACACAAAGTGAAATGCCCAGTAGGTGGCGCTAAAAACCGTTCGGTTTTATTCGAAACAGATGAATGTGAATCTGGAAACGATTTATTTTGGACAATTGGACCCAACTGTTTGTTAATTAGGGTAAAAAACTAAACATTAAATTGAGTTACTTCTTGGTCTGAAAAATAGTAATACAAAACGCATTAGGTCTCTATGTGAAGCTTTTTTGTGTGAAGATTAATATCTTTCTTTATGTGTTTGTTTGTTGTATATCTGTTTAACAAAATGTAATACAAATGTTATGATATGCAAGTGATTATTGTTTTGTTTATTGATTATAATCTGACTGGCAAAAATAATAAATAGTTTGTTTGTGTAATATCGCAGCAGCTCGGGAATCAGATGTCTGGTGTGGAAGCTAATGCTAGAAGTTAATGCTAACCCTAACCTGCTGTTGGAAAGTAGCGCTACACCAAACCTAACCTAGTGCTAACAAAAGCAAAGATGAGATAAAACACAATTGCTAAAGTATTAATGCTGTTTTATCTCGTTTCTACAAGTCTTTGCGCTCTTGTATCGTGACTCACAGGAGTACAGCTTTACTACGCCAGCGAAGCCTTACATATGGAGCTGGTTATGCAAACTTCTACATTTATTTGTTTACATATGGTAAAAGTGTTTAATGTTAAAGTGTTATGTTAAAGTCATAACATATAATGTGCAAGGAATCCATAATGTGACCCAGTAATCATACTTTGTGTGAAAACGACTGTTGATTTCCGCTGAACACTGCAGTGAACTGTAAAGGTACGATGTGTAAGTTTTGCCAAAATGTATGATGAGGATCCTTTTTCCAGTGAGTCTATGTTGAATATTCTCCTTTGTTTAAGTGTGAGGCCTGAGCCGTGCCAGCTTCATATACTCACATCAGAAACCCACCAAGGTCTTTTCTGCTGAGCTATTGTTTTTAGCGTTTTATGACGTTGATATACTGGCCAGTGTCACGCTGCTCTTTATTCCAAAGTCAAACCTGACCATGTGCTTTATTCACACCAGCATCCATTATCCAGCAGAGTGTCGCATACAATGATATACAATTAGTACCTAAGAATAGTTATATGTACCGTTGAGGTGCTTTAAGGGGCACAAAGTTAAGAGGTTAACCCTTTAAGTGTTCTGCAGAAACGAACGAGTCCAGAGCTATGAAATGAACGTGCATGGATAGCTCTGATCACTTATAATAATAAATATGAATTCATTACATTTAGGAAGAAATATTCTTACTGAGACTCAAGAGAAAGAACCAGGAGTCTCCATCTACACTCTATAAAACACTGGGTTAAAAACAACTCATGGGCTGGGTAAATATAGGACAGAACACATGTTGGGTTCATTTTACCCAGTAAATTGAGTTGTTTATTTAACCAAGCATAATGGGTTGATCCATTTTTACTATACTACTAGCTTATTTTTTGTACTTCATCCGTAAACATTAATTCATGTAAGAACTTAAATCCTCTAAATAAAAAATAAAAATAAAAATACTCCACACAACCACTGGTTTGCATGATAACACCTTTATTTTCAATCATGTTTTACAGTAAAGCATATTTAATATAGTTTTTAATACATAATGCCTTTAATAAGCTTGTTAAAAAATACTAAAAGTAAAATTTAAACATTTAGAAGTAATTGAAGTGTAATGGCCCAGTCTCTGTTGTCCCGTTTCCACTGTAACGGCGCTGGATCTCGTGTCGTGTTCAGCGGTGAACTTCTAACTTCAGGGTTATTACGACTGACCCAGGATCTGGGTAATGAAAAAACTACCCAAACACTGGGTTGTTACGTCTGACCCAGGATCTGGGTAACACAAAAACTATCCAAACACTGGGTTGTTACGTCTGACCCAGGATCTGGGTAACACAAAAACTATCCAAACACTGGGTTGTTACGTCTGACCCAGGATCTGGGTAACACAAAAACTACCCAAACACTGGGTTGTTACGTCTGACCCAGGATCTGGGTAACACAAAAACTATCCAAACACTGGGTTGTTACGTCTGACCCAGGATCTGGGTAACACAAAAACTATCCAAACACTGGGTTGTTACGTCTGACCCAGGATCTGGGTAATGAAAAAACTACCCAAACACTGGGTTGTTACGTCTGACCCAGGATCTGGGTAACACAAAAACTATCCAAACACTGGGTTGTTACGTCTGACCCAGGATCTGGGTAACACAAAAAACTACCCAAACACTGGGTTGTTACGTCTGACCCAGGATCTGGGTAACACAAAAACAACCCAAACACTGGGTTGTTACGTCTGACCCAGGATCTGGGTAATGCAAAAACTACCCAAACACTGGGTTGTTACGTCTGACTCAGGATCTGGGTAATGAAAAAACTACCCAAACACTGGGTTGTTACGTCTGACCCAGGATCTGGGTAACACAAAAACTATCCAAACACTGGGTTGTTACGTCTGACCCAGGATCTGGGTAACACAAAAAACTACCCAAACACTGGGTTGTTACGTCTGACCCAGGATCTGGGTAACACAAAAACAACCCAAACACTGGGTTGTTACGTCTGACCCAGGATCTGGGTAATGCAAAAACTACCCAAACACTGGGTTGTTACGTCTGACTCAGGATCTGGGTAATGAAAAAACTACCCAAACACTGGGTTGTTACGTCTGACCCAGGATCTGGGTAACACAAAAACTATCCAAACACTGGGTTGTTACGTCTGACCCAGGATCTGGGTAACACAAAAAACTACCCAAACACTGGGTTGTTACGTCTGACCCAGGATCTGGGTAACACAAAAACAACCCAAACACTGGGTTGTTACGTCTGACCCAGGATCTGGGTAATGCAAAAACTACCCAAACACTGGGTTGTTACATCTGACTCAGGATCTGGGTAACACAAAAACTACCCAAACACTGGGTTGTTACGTCTGACTCAGGATCTGGGTAATGAAAAAACTACCCAAACACTGGGTTGTTACATCTGACTCAGGATCTGGGTAACACAAAAACTACCCAAACACTGGGTTGTTACGTCTGACCCAGGATCTGGGTAACACAAAAACTACCCAAACACTGGGTTGTTACATCTGACTCAGGATCTGGGTAACACAAAAACAACCCAAACACTGGGTTGTTACGTCTGACCCAGGATCTGGGTAATGCAAAAACTACCCAAACACTGGGTTGTTACGTCTGACTCAGGATCTGGGTAACACAAAAACTACCCAAACACTGGGTTGTTACGTCTGACCCAGGATCTTGGTAACACAAAAACTACCCAAACACTGGGTTGTTACATCTGACTCAGGATCTGGGTAACACAAAAACTACCCAAACACTGGGTTGTTACGTCTGACCCAGGATCTGGATAACACAAAAAATACCCCCAAAAAATGGGTTGTTACGTCTGACTCAGGATCTGGGTAACACAAAAACTACCCAAACACTAGGTTGTTACGTCTGACCCAGGATCTGGGTAACACAAAAACTACCCAAACACTGGGTTGTTACGTCTGACCCAGGATCTGGGTAATGCAAAAACTACCCAAACACTGGGTTGTTACGTCTGACCCAGGATCTGGATAACACAAAAAATACCCCCAAAAAATGGGTTGTTACGTCTGACCCAGGATCTGGGTAACACAAAAACTACCCAAACACTGGGTTGTTACGTTTGAGCCAGGATCTGGGTAACACAAAAACAACCCAAACACTGGGTTGTTACGTCTGACCCAGGATCTGGGTAACAGAAAAAATACTGGAAAATAACCCAAAAGGCTCAACCCAGGATTTGGGTAGAAAAAAAGAACCCATGATTTTTTAGAGTGTAGGAGTCTAGGAAAACAAATGCCTCTTGTTCTTGATTTTTCTTCTCCTCTGGACCCGTGACGTCACACTCTGTTCTTCCACTGGTTTATCCAGAGTAAATGTGCAGTTTAGGGTGACAGTGATCGAGTTACTACACCTCCGAACTCACTGAACGATCCCATACAAAGTCCTGCTGCCTGAATTAGTCACACATGTTTGCATGTGTACACAAACACACCCAGCAACAAACACACAGGGAACGCGGCCACACACACACACACACGCAACACTGGTGGTCCTGTAAGCAGCGCTCTTAACTCCCTCTCTCTCTCTCTCTCTCTCTCTCTCTCTGTCTCCTTTATCTTACCTGGGACGCCCAGACAAAGGCGTATTCTCCAGAATAAACAGGCCCATCATGTTTGGGCTTCTCTCCTAAGAAAACAGCGTCGATGGGAAGGAAATGAGCAGCCAACATTGTGATACTTTTCTGCATGCCAGTCATATCTGCCACTCAGTTAAAGAGTGGAAACTTACCCAGAAATGCTGTGCTAAAATAAAGCACGTGTGTTTGAGTCTCTGATGCGAACCGTATATCAGAGCTCTTCTTCACATGCGTGTCTAGCTCTGCTCAGAACCATCAGTTTCCATTCCCTGTGAGGATATCCAGAGTTCATGCCGTGCATCTCGGACAGAAACACAGGGAAGACTTCGATCGTTCCCAGGTACCAGTCTTTTATTGGCCTTCTAAACGAGCCTGTGTTTGGCCTGAGCTTTATCTCGGCCGCAGGGACATGAAGTGCTCCTGCTAAACATGAGGACACGACGAGCTTTATGAGTGCAGATAGTGCTTTATCTGCAGATCTAGATAAAGAGGCCGGCTTGGTCCTCGTGTGGCACTTGAGAGGGTTTCCCAGATCTGGAGCATGTTGGATTCCCAGACCCGGCAGTAAATTGTGTTCCAGACAGATGTGCATTTCTGGACAGAAAGAGGAATGCTCAGTCTCTCATGCCAATCGCCAGGTTAATGTTTCATTACTCAAACTGATTATACCGACTGACACTCAGTCCAGGGCAGATTCACACGAGAGCCCAGTCCTCTTCATCATTAGCTCTCAGCTGACCTGAGCTGATGCTCTGTGCACTTCCACAACACAATAGGAGATATACAGACGAAAGTGTTTTGATTTGTGTTTAATCACAAGGCTTTATAAATATATCCTGTGTTCTTCTTTTGCAGATGTGGTTATTGACATGTTATTAACAGGCATCATACATCTCTCACACAGACTGCCAGCTAACGGGAATCTTCTCAGATGATGTTCTTCCAGTGTTAAGTGTGTGTAAGTACACAAACACCCTCTCCGATATCAACGCTTTATGCTTTTTAACACGATCACTGTGGGGTTTTAGTGAGATCAGCTTGGGGAAATTAAAGGTACATCTTCATGTCTGTGACAGTCGACTTATTTTCATCCAACCCGATCACACTAAATGCGTCTCTATAGCACGCAGTGTGTTCATCGTGTAATTTATACGCGAAAATGAGTTTTTACGTGCATAGGATACACATGGGTTGGTTAGGGTAGGTTTAGTAGTGGTGTGGGGTGCGTGTGTATTACACGCAAGTGAACTGCGTATCATATGCACATAAAAACTCATTTTCGCGTATAAATTGCACGATAATACACAATGCGTGCTATAGAGACGCATTTACGTGAGAACAGGCTGTTTCATCAGTCATCACTCAGTAAACACTGTTAAACACATCAGTTCACAAATAATACATATTGCTTAAAATGCTACTGACTTTGGTTATTATTTTGGAATAAATGTAAAAATGTGTAAAAACACTAAGTTGATGAAATTTAAACATTACATAGTTAGAGTGAAAATACAAAATAGAATTGTATTTGGTCTCTCTTTTTTATGCAATGTTTATTTAACCAGGAAAATTAAGTGTAACTGGGAAATAAATTTACATTTAATATAAACCTATATAAAAATGTGAGAACTTTGCCTAAAACACTGACTTACATATAGATAAAATAGACAAATTAAGTATATAACTCTAATGTTGATAATTGTATGCGTGTTCTTGTGCCGAAACGTCAAACATGCTCGATCACTTTCAAAGCAAAGACTTTAGTCTCATCTCAACCAAACCTGTCGCCATTGGCTTTCGCTTGCTTAGGTGAGGACATTTAATATCCAGCAATATTATTGATCTCCCGCATTGACAGCATTATATGAGAACTGAACTGAGAATGCGGGAGATCAATAATATTGCTGGATATTACATTAAATGTCCCCAACTAAGCAAGCCGAAAGCAAATGGCGACACAGGCGAAAGGCAACATGTAACCGCTGTAGCTTCTGAACACCGCTAACACCGACTAGCGTAGCAAGCCTATCTCTCTCCAGTCTCTCCCCTTGAGGGCTGAATCTGCAAAGTGCTCAACAGCTCATTTCTTTCTTTATTTAGATAATTGATTCCTAACAGAATGGCAATGCAAGAGTCTGGCTATACCTCTCTAACGCCGGCCATATTGTGTGTTGTGTATTTGTTCAGTGGAAGTGCAGCTCTAAGTCTCCGACACACACCCTGACAGCTTTTTAATCATCTTTCCAGCGTTTTGTCTCCGCCGACAGCGAGCTTTTCTTCCGAGGCCTGCAGTGAGACCTCACCTTCTTCCCTCATTCAGAAGCGCTGGAGCGAGACTACTACACTCCTCCACGGGACATTCACTAACCCCAACCCTGACATCGCCCTTGCTTTACTTTGTCTCTTTGTTTGTCCGAGAAAAAATTGTTTAAATATGTATTTTTCACAACGGTAATGTTTGCTCGATAAATCTTATTGTCAGGACACATAAAGAGCCCAGAATACTGGCGTAGAAATGCTCAGCTCCCACGAGTCAGTGTTTCCTCCCATCACAACAGACTGAAGCTAAAGATACAACTACATTCAGTTGTATAAGTTAATATCTTAAAAACAGATACGTAAAGAATCGTGAAAAGAAATGTGGAGTTCAGAACTCAAGCAAATATTCAGAACTCAAGCTTTTAAAGTAGCTTGCATAGAACAAGGTGAGCTGTTAAGTTAAGTTTATTGACATAAATAAATGTTTTCACTACATTTAGTATTATAAATTAGTCCAAAACATACAAGGGAGTTTTGATAAATAAAAAAAAGTAACTTGTTTCTTTTATCCAGTATAAATATGTACATTTTTTAAACTAAATGCGATGTATTTTGCATACTGCAATGTGCTTTACAATGCCACAACTGCTAAATTAATTCATATCTTAGGGAATTAAATATTTTGATTGCATGAATGAAAACATGACATTTGTTCTGTCAAGGTTATCCTCAAGGTTATCTAGAACGTTTGTTAAAAGTTAGCCTACATGGTTTTTAATAACGTTAGCATAAAAACATTATACATCGTTCATGGAAGGTTTTTTTTATGTTTTATTTGGATGTTTATTTAGTTTCAGAACGTTCAGAGAACATTCAAACGTAACATTCCCACAATAAGAATGATGAAATGGGATGTTGGCTTAACGTTTAACTGCATAACCAAGAAAAAACTGGACGTCTTGAATTTTAAGAAACATTCAGAAATAACGTTTTCACAACTTAATGGGAACATTAGCAAAACGTTCTGAGAAACTTTTTTTGTTCGCTGGGTGTCATTCATGTCTTTAGCACAGTAGATTTGCTGAAGTTCAATGATTATGAGTTTGTTCAAATCACTTACCGTGCAAAGTAGTGATAATGATGATTGACTTCTAATAAAGCAGGTTTCATTAGTTAGGGTTAGGGTTAGGACATAAGGATTCCCATGTTGTTGCATGAATGATTGTTTACAGTGCCCCCGTTATATGGTTTTTAGAATATTCCTTTTTATGCAGTGTGTAATATTGCTGTTTGTGAATGTAAACGTTCTGTAAAGTTGTAAAGTGGAAAGTGAACCGCCTTTACGAGTCGTTTGTGTTTCAAATCCCAATGCTTTACACTTCTACATCACTAGAAGATATATTTGCATAAACGTCCTTAAACAGAATTTTACTGACGACTGCTTCTTAAATCTCTGAGTTCAACGTGGGATTCTCAAACTCCTTGCTCTAGAAAGACGGGTCAGTACTCAGTTTATTTGGACCAACTTGCTCCTCAGAAGCACAACCTGGCCAATCAGAGCAGAGTAGGCCAATCACAACAGACTGGGCCGTCTGACCAATAGGCCTGTTTCACAAAATGGCCCCCGAGACCGGAAGTAGGGTAAACTCTTTTCCGGTGAAAGCGCTAGCAGTTACAGTCGGAGGACAAATGCAGAAACTGTAAGCGGTTTAGTCCTGTTGCTTACCTTTTTATGGTGTTTATGTCAACCCAAAAAAGAAACAACCCTATTTATCACTTCACAGCTTTCCGTGTTTTACGGGTTTTCATGGAACAACCGGGGAGAGGTTAAATCACGCCAGACACAGACGGCAAAAAGACTTCTGGTCGCGCCGCCGCCCGCTACGATCGCCATTCATTTTCAAAATGGACTTTGAACAGCTTGTTTTCTCTCTCAGTCATTCATATAACGTTATCTGACAAAAGTAAGAATATCAGATGTTGTCCGTTTTGTTGATAGTTTTCAGGGAGTTGTGAAAAGATCGAAATTGGACAAATTCTTGACGTTTGCTTAGTGCTTACGTTACATAGAAAAGTTCCATTCATTTAAATGGCATGACACTTGATGACTAAGCTCACATTTAACGTTAATATATCGAAAAACAATAAATAAATAAATTGAAATGATGTCTGATTGTAGGCTATGAGTGAAATCTAGTGGCTTTTGTTAAAAAAAAATCATGTTATTAAGTGTTCACCCGCTTAGGGAGATGTGATCAAAGCCTGGACTGGAGCAAAAGCCCGTTCCTCTCTGCACAGAAGCGTTCTGTTATCACTCCGCTCCTGATCCACTCCGGGTTTTCCAGTCCCACTCACGGGAAAAACTGCTCCGTGTTCAAACAACTTTAAAAATTATTCCAATATGTTTATTTTTTTTATATCACAAACGTCTGAATTTATAAGACTATATGTAACGGTTTGGAAAGTGTTTTATACGTTTAATAAATGTCCCAGCTGCCCTTGCTTGCACAAGTAAACCCAGGTAAAAAGGAAAGAAAGTTACAGAAAACAACTTCTACAAACAATTTTAATTTGCCAACAGTTAATAATAATAAATAAAAGTGTATGACGTGCAAATTGGATAACAATCAAGTGCAATATAAACATGTTTTGTCAGGGCATCAGTCCCGAACCGGCATCAACACTCCATTTCAACATCTGCGTCCTCATTCACACGCGCCTGGCGTGATTTAACTTCTCCCCGATTGTTCCATTAAAACCCGCAAAACACGAAAAGCTGTGAAGTGATCAATAGGGTTGTTTCTTCTTTGGGTTGAAACATAAAAAGGTAAGCAACCGCTTTTAATCTCCGCATTTGTCCTCCGACTGTTACTGCTAGCGCTTTCACCGGAAAAGAGTTTACCCTACTTCCGGTCTCGGTGGCCATTTTGTGAAATAGGCCTATCAGAGCAGAGTAGACCAATCACAACAGACTGAGCCGTCTGACCAATCAGAGCAGAGTAGGCCAATCACAACAGACTGAGCCATCTGACCAATCAGAGCAGGGTAGGCCAATCACAACAGATGTCTGACCAACCAGAGCAGAGTAGGCCAATCACAACAGACTGAGCCTGGCCAATCAGAGCAGAGTAGGCCAATCAGAGCAGAGTTGGCCAATCACAACAGACTGAGCCTGGCCAATCAGAGCACAGGCCAGCAAAGTTCTTAGTGAGACTGATTTGTCCATTGAGTTGTTTGAGAATCATCGAAAAATGTGGTGATGTTTATTGTATTTTATGAGAAAATGAAAGTGTTTTTTGACCTTTGATGCGTGTAAACCTGTTGTAGGAGACTCCAAAACAACATTAGGAGCCTTTAAAATAGCAGAATAGGGGCACTTTAAATCAACCGTTACACAGAGATATTGGAGCCAAATTTTTGTGTGAATTATACATATGATGTAATTTGCAATACCTAGTGGAAAAAACTGTGATCATTTCTAATCCAATTACTTTACAACGTTTATACATTATTAAACCGGCAACACAAGACAACTATTTCTTTATCCATGAAGTTCTTTATCCAGACCAGCATTACGGTCACTTTATTTCATGTTCCAGTTGTTAAATTATCTTTGCTGCTAAAATAACCCAGAGACACATGACCAAACAAACAAACAAGCAAACAAACACTAACAGCGGCATAGAAATTACTTCTTTTTACACGAAATTACTTTTTATCAATCGCGCTCTGTGTTTTATTCCTGCTCTCTCTCTATATCTCTCTCTCTCTCTCTCTCTCTCTCTCTCTCTAACACACACACACACAAACTTGTTGTTCAGTGTCATTAGTAAATATCGGAGAGGCTGTTTTTGAAATAGACACACGGCAGCCGAACATTTAATATTTCTCTTCGTCTCTTAATTTTTCAACGCTTGAAGAGTTGTTGTTGAATTTAAGCATTGTAAATTAATGAATGACATAGAATATTTGTAATTACAATGTTAATACGATCATCTGTAGGCCTATATGGTTGAAGGAGAACTCATTTTAATACCTGTGTTATGGGGTTTAAAAGTCTCTCTCTTTTCTCACTCACTCACATGCTCTCTTCTCTTTCTCTCTATCTTGAAATAACGTGGGGAAATATGTCTTGGTAAATGGAAACCGTACACAGAGTATTCATTTAAATAATGCACGACATCTTCGCTTCATAATGTGCGTTTTCCATAATCCGGCGGCCCGTCGTGAATCACTCTTACACTGTTTCTCAAGTGCAGATGTTTAAAACGCATTAACAAAGACCATTAATAATTATAATTCAGAGAGATCAGAGAATATTCCAGTGTATAATCGCGAGATGTCGAGAGTGCTCTGATCTCACACAGAAGCATGAGTGTGTGTAAGTGTGTGTGAGTGTGTCAGGAGAGCTCGAGCTAAACTCAGTGTGATGGAGGTCAGACACTGTAATCTCAGCAAATAAACACACTCGCGGAGACTCTCAACCCTGGGGAATTACAATAACACACTCATACATATGACTCTGGTGGAAAACATTACTCCACTTCTATCAAACACTTCTATCAAATTGGTTTTAATGACACATGACCTCTGTCGATGCAAACCTGTGCTGTCATAATTCTGGAGAACAAAATTTCAAACGAGTCGACTTTTAATAATCGCGTTTGTAAATCCAGAGGGAAATTACGGAGATGATATTTAAACATGCAATAATCTCTTTTTTTGTCGGTGCATTTATCTCATATGCATGCATAATATCAGCAAGTGTGCTGGTGCCACAGCTCTCCTGATGCAAAATTATATTTAAAAATGTATCCTATAGATGGAAGCGCATAGTTCGTGTTATAGCGCTTATAATCGCTTGTAATCAATGAGCTTCATTAAACTGTCAGAAATGTTAAGGCTCGGTTCGCTCATGGTTTTATTGATTTACTGATTGAAAATCAAAATAAATTAAGATGCAATGTAATGGTGAACGTCAATTTATTGGTGGCAGAGGCTAAATAATACAAATAAAATAAGCTAAATCAAGGACTGAATGTAAGGGTTCGGGTCAGCTGTTTTACTCATTAAAGTTTTCTAAAATTATTCCATCAGTGCGTTATAGTCTATCTTGGGTAAATGTTTGTGTGATAACTCATCTGTATTTTAATATTTATAATTTCGGAACAATAAGAAATATAGCCACAAACTGAACATGACAACGATGTCCAAGTAATCACAGGCGCATTAATTATAACACTGTATAATTCATCATATTAATATTTAATATAAAAAATTTTTTCAGGTAGCCTACTTTGTCTGTTTTTTTTCTTCATTTTTTTGTTTTTTTTCATTCGAAGCATCTTGTTTTTAGCGATTGTGTTTTACTCATTCATATATGCATTTCGTTTAAGACCGTATAGGATTATTAAAAAACGTATTAAAAATATATGTATAGTTAAAAGTAGGCTAAATTCTTAAATATGTGATCTCTTCTGAACTAACATTAAATAAATATTGATATGTGAAGCATTCATTGTCTTCAAAAAATCTTTAAATAGCCTACTTTAAAACGGCAATTAAAATAGCCTAAAATACATAACAAGCAAATAACCTATAGCACAATGCGAGATAAACCTATAGCAGAACTCATAAGTGACCACATACTGACAGTGGTCTGAGATGTCACTCATCCTCCGTCAGGCATGCGCGAGTGACGTCATGCGGACCGCGCGCGGGGGTGTGACGTCACGATCGCTCCGCGTACCGGATAGAGGCTCCGGCGCGCGTCTTCTCGCGCATAAACTTCAACGTCGCTAACAACCACACATTTGAGGAACTAGCTATATATTATTAATGCATGGAGACGATTTAACACACGAGAAGAGGAACCAAACAGGCTCTCAGAGAACTGACACGTGAGTCAATATTCCTCGCTTTTTAGCAATGTTTGGAAATATGTAGTGCAGTACCTGTGATATCATTTATATATTATCTTAGCCATTGTAATAGTTTGTGTTGTTTTCGCTTTGTATAATAGGTTGTTATAACGCGATAAATATAAATGTTGGTCAACATGTGGTCATGCAAAGCAATTCATAAATAAATGAATATACAAACTATGACACGAATGTAGCAGTATCAGGCGCGTGCTTTGCATACAGTGCGCAGGTTAGACCGCGGGAGTCTGCAGCTCGTGCACTGCGGCTCGTGCACTGTCCTGCGGGTGCATGTGGCAGCTTGAACGAGAGAAAGACAGGATTCAGTTTCTTTAGGCCTACATATTTCCCGAGTGAGGTGATCATCATTTAACAAAAGCGTTTTGATTTTAGTATGTTTTAGAGTTTTATTTTGGGACACTGTCGCGTTTTCAAAAGTTTGGAGAATGTGTGTGTTTGCATGAGTGCGCGAGCTCGAGTGTTTTCAAAAATAACATCTTAGTATTTGAGTATAGTTCTGAAATGAATTAGGCTACACTTAATCTGACGTATTTGCGCATTGCTATAAATAAATGCTTATTATTCAATGTCATTAAAATCACATGCGGCGCATTAATTCTTCGCGACTATTCTTCTTTTTCTTATTCTTCTTTAATAATAATAATGATAATAATAATAATAGGCTAATAATAATAATAATAATAATAACAGCTTTCCAGCCAAGTTGCGGTCACGACTAAGACAAATTGTTTGTTATACATTGTCGTCAAAAATAGTATAATAATATCCTCCAGCGTTTATTTACAGGCTTCCTTAAAGTCTTCTAAATCCACTGACCTCCTTAAAATATTAAATTATATGTATTTTTTCATATAAAATATTCATTAGGCTATTATTTATTTCTTTGTCGATATCCGGGTTATTTAGAACATCGGTTAGTAAACTGCAGTTTATTGTCTGAATTCACAAGGAAGGCCCAAACCTGAAGAGGCTCAACCCAATATGCGATATTCGTTTTAACTTTCATTAAGAGAGAAAATGTAAAGGATTGTTTTGTGTTTAATTTGCACGCATCTTTAGACATCTTTGTTTTGCTTCAGGTCTGACACAGATGTTAAAGTGATGCTGTGAGCGCGAACAACCCGAAGAATCTTATAGCTAAAATATGCAAATATATTCTTACCTGCTCATAAAACATCTCTGAATGATAGTGTGATGTTGATCCACACTTTTCAAATGCACATATAACTATTCCACGCGTCTATCTTCAGTGCTCGTTAACATAAAACTATTTATTTATTTGGCATTTATTTGCTTAATTAAATTAAAATAAGCCAATTTCGTGAAATTAATCTCTATACCGAGGGCACCAATATTATCTGTTATCTGTATATTTTCTGTTATTCAGTAGGCCTACACGCATTGTCATGGAATTACAGATTCTATAATTCTCCTGCAAGCCAGCGGAAGGAATCTACGTCTTCGTCGACGATGGTATTTTTGGTATTTTCATTGGGAAGATTATTAAAATACACGTGAATAAAGTGCTTGTGCAACATTCAATGTATCCAGGGTAATTCCTACAAGAGTATAGCGCGAGTAATCATGGGTTAATATAACATAAGAAGAAACACGTGCATTCTGCTGTTAGATCAACTGCTATTATTTGTTAAATGTCTGTGGAAGAAAGGCAGCCTGATAGATCTGACTAAAGGCTTTCTCCGTAAATTACTAGGTTATAATGATAATAATAATGTAATAATAGCCTAATAATGATGATAATAAAGCAGGTCGGATGAGTAGGCTTGTTTTTTTAAATAAGAATATTAATTTTCTGCAGTAAATGAATTGTGGAATTTTCTAATTAATTACTTTGAGAAAGTTGTACCGTGAACATTTAGAAAAGGCGCTTTTCCTATTTTCCCGCAGGTTATGGATCATCTTTATATTCTCACCAACAGCCGGCGCCACTAACTTCAATAAACCTTTACAGAACAATCCCACCCGGCAGCGAGATGCTCTCCGAGTGACGCGAAACTGTCACAATAAGCCCGTATTATATTGCATATTATTTGGCAATTTTAGGTTGTGTTAGGCTACGTCATGGTTTGGGCGAAAGTGGTAGGCTAGCATAGTAATAATTTTTTGTAGAAAATATTAATATGAATGCATAAATCCTAAACATTCATTCAATAACAGCGTGTTCATGAACATCAAAGTCTTTTTCTTCTGAACACACGTTTGGTTTGCTGGTTCAATATAACAAAAAGTCCAACTACGAACACATTTTTTTAATTAAAAAATAAAAACTGACATTGCTTCAATGAATGATATTAAACTGCACGTCAATAACAGTAACTGGTAATTGCCTCGTGCACAGTTAGGCTTCAAAAATATCCTTTATGTAAAAATAATAGGCTAATGTTGATTATAGCGGTGGTTCTAAGGGCTGCAGTCTAACTGCTAAAAACTGATGGATTTTATGGATAATATGTTTTTTGTTAGTTTGAAATGTCTGGACATTGGTATATCAGCTGTTTGTTGAAGTAACAGCCTCTTGCTGTTCATGGCGCTGCAGACTGAGTCCAAAACACGGGTTCTGATACACGATAATGCAGAAGCTCGGCGGAGAAGTTTTGAAGGAAAAACTTAACTTGTATGAAAAATGCTTTTGCTCTGTGGGTGGGACTGAAGTGAGCAGAGGATGGGTGGGTCCTGCTGTTGGACACTCACTCGTTCACTCCGATCATCTACTCTTCAGGAATATAGCCGATCTGCGGGAGTTTGGAGGACAATATCGCAGGAGATCGCGGCTGTTCACGGGCTTATTCATTATAACATCGCTTAGCGAGTCCGCTGACGCTTCACACCGCCGAAGAGATTTAATAACACATGATTGTTTTAAAGGAGGACTGAATGTGGACATGGCCTCATCTTTCCATCTGCCGAGGAGCAACAGCACCAGAGAAACCCTCGAGAACACGAGCAGCGAGTCTTCAGATAATGAAACCGCAGGTAAACACACATATCTGCATTTATAACCAACAGACAGCGAACACACACGCGAGAAGTATTTGGGACTAAAAACGCATACATTAACGTGTTTAAAATATGTTTGCCTTCCTTACCTAACATGACATGTGTAAAAAAAAAATGTTTTAGTACACGTCATTTGTTTAACTGTTTAGCTGTTTTTCCAGCCTAATTTTGCAGAAACCGTGCAGTGCTTAATGCAGATTGGCCTCTACTTTGCAAACTTTAAAAACTAAATAGAAATTCACGTTTAGTAAAAGTTAGCCTACAGATATGGCGTCCTTAAAACTAGCTAGGCCTATCAGTTTTGATCATATAAAATAGGCTACGCGGTTTAAATTCCCACTGTTGTAAATTTTACAATTAAATGCGTTTTTATGACAGTGTTGTATAAACTGCAAACATGAATGTAGTGCTGTAAACAACAATGACCTAGGCCTGATTTTAAAACATTTCCACTGGATAGGCCTATAGCCTAACTTCTATCTTGATATTTCAAATAAAATAAAATAAAATAAACTTACAATGTAAACTTAGCTGTACGTAGGTATGCAAATAGTTTCCGTTCCATAGACGCATTTTAATAAGGCTTGTTTGCATATTTGTGGATTGACGAGCACTGTTCAACAGAATCATTACATTATTCCCTTTTGTCCGACTCTCTTTGTGTCCGACTCCTTCCAAATCTCCGGCAAAAACACGCGCTACTGACTGACTGAGCACTAGATTTCATCAGATTTAAAATTATTCTCCCCAGAAAAGGAGAGGTCCGTCGAGCAGAAAAGCGACGATGGAAACTCGGATGAGTCCAAGAAAAAGAAGCAGAGACGGCAGAGGACTCACTTCACCAGCCAGCAGCTCCAGGAGCTCGAAGCCACTTTCCAGAGGAACCGCTACCCGGACATGAGCACCCGGGAGGAGATCGCGGTGTGGACCAACCTCACCGAGGCCCGGGTCCGGGTACGAGAACACACACCACACACACACCACTGTGCACAGGCTCCAGGACATATGCGTGAGAACATTTCAGTTTACAGGATGAGCCAAGACGAGTCTGAAGAATAGCCTTATTTCTACAGAACAATCACAAAACATTAAACGTAAAATCACTAAATAAATAAATCGTTAATCAAGTCATTAGTTTTAAAAAGTGTTTATTTTTTGTCAATTGTATTCTCAGTCATGCATATCCTGTTATTAATAGGAACATTTATATTTTTTAAGAAACGCAGGCTAAGGGTTAAATATTAGAGGTAGAATAAAATAACCCAGGCGAATATTTAAAGGATTAAAATCTCTAAATCTCTCTTAAGGAAATATAAATTCTTCCTGAGTTTTGTTCAGCGATATTTAGAAATATTTCTCAGCAGGTCGATCTTTTAGATAATCCGGCAGTATTCCAGAACCAGATTCTGACCCACATTTACCATTTTGATAGTGAGGGGATTTAGAATTAAAACGTTCATGTCAGACATTTCACGGTTGGATTAATTTATCGACATTAATGTAGTATTAGCCCTACATTATTTTACCTTTTACATGCCATTATTTTAATGCTAATGAAAATATAATTTCGCTGATATTTAAAATGATCAATTAAGTAGGGCTATATTCGCATATCAAATAAGGATTATTATACTATACTATACAGCAAGCAAGAAGAGTTATTGTTAGGCTATCTGCTTCCAGTGAACGTTAGATCTAATAGCATTGGTTGCGCTTGAGTAAATATAATGCGTTCCTCCTCTAGGTTTGGTTCAAGAATCGAAGGGCGAAATGGAGAAAGAGGGAACGGAACCAGCAGATGGACCTGTGTAAGAACACTTACCTGCCGCAGTTCAGCGGATTAATGCAACCTTATGATGACGTGTATCCGGCCTACACCTACAACAACTGGACCAACAAAGGACTGGCCCCAAACCCACTGTCCACGAAGAACTTTACCTTCTTTAATTCCATGAGTCCCCTCACGTCCCAGTCCATGTTCTCCGCCCCGACCTCGATCTCGACCATGAGTATGGCGTCCGGGATGGCACACTCCGCCGTGCCTGGCATGCCGACCACCGGCCTCAACAACATCGGCCTGAATAACTCCGCGATCAGTCCCGCGATGAGCTCGTCCACATGCCCGTATGGACCTCCGGGCTCTCCGTACAGCGTGTACAGGGACACGTGCAACTCCAGCCTCGCGACTTTAAGACTCAAATCTAAGCAACACCCGTCTTTTGGATACAGCAGTCTTCAGAGTCCCGGCTCGAGCCTGAACGCGTGCCAGTACAACAGTTGACCAGTTAAACTGACCTTACCCTAACAGTTGACCAGTTAAACTGCAATGAACGGATACCTGGAGAAACGACAACCATGCTGGATTAGATGCGTTTGGCATTTTGCAATGGAATATGCGGATTGTCTGTGTTTACGTAAACTTGCACAACAATTTAAATCCATTATTTGGATTGCAACGTTTTGAAGACAAGTTAAACTCATACATTGTACATATATACTATATAAAACGTGGAACAAAACTGAAAATGGTGGTATCTCCGAGCGGGAACAGTGAACACATTAGCGCGGGAAAGGCCGCAGTAGATTATAGTCTTCAGTTGTGTTTGAGTCCCGTTCTCTTAATTGTATTAATTGTCTTGCAGAGGTTTTGTTGTCCTCCTGCTTCTCATCGACAGTCTGGATTCTGTCCTCGTAGTTGTTTCGTTGTGTCGATAGATTTAAACCGCATGCTTTCTCCGAGTGGGAATAAAATGTAAAAAATTATATGAATGTGTAGACAAAAAAACAAAGCTATAACTTTATGTTGTACTCATGTTGATGGAAAATTGTGCTTATGTTTATGGTAATGTTTGAATAAACCTCAAAACAAAGAATTTCTAAAATAATTATAATGATCAATGTGGGCAATAGCTTGATTAAAGGAAACAAACTTGACAGCGTATACATGAACGAAAACCTGGCCTTCAGGTTTAATGTACACTTATAATTGAATACTATTTATAGAATTAATATAATCAATCATATCTAACGAAATAAGCCGAGATAAATATCCCTGTGTATCTAAACTATTTTTGTTTTACATTCACAAAGCTAATTCCCCGTGTTTTACTTGTTAGCAGGTTTCAGTTCCGCGCAAGTTCAACTCTTCAATATATTAAGCTAGACATCGTAATATATGCCCATATATGATATTTGACAATATCTTCCATTTGCCTTGTTTTTTTCTCCATCACATTGCTTGATTACACTACTAGATGATTTCCAATTATATCCAAATCTACCTTTAGGATGAAAGAGAGAAAGGCAAACTTGAAAATCAATTCCTTATCACGGTTTGCCACGTTAAGTGACTGTTTTTATCGGCATGTGTGTGTTTAGGTGCATTTAGATGATATGAAGGAGAAGGTCTGTCGTAACTGATGTTTTCCCTAATTCTGCTGATCCTTTTCCACTGATAATAACGCCTTTAATTCCCCCAAAGGTCGAGGCCCGTGTTAATGGTCACTTCCTCAGGTTTAGACTAGAATGAGTTCACAATGCCGACATGCCTCTCAAGGACGCGCTAAACTCATTCATTCCCCAATCCAAACAAGAGTCTGGAAGAAAGTGAACAAACCTGCCGAGGAGGACAAAGACAGAACCGAGAATCTGGCGAACACACACAGCGAAACTCGTGTAATCGCGTGCAGGTGTACGCAAACGAGCGATTATAATAATTCACATATTACAATAATTCCCGAAAGCACTTCAGCAGAAGAATTATTTATTTTAGTATCCTAAACTCGAGGAACAATAAAATAACACTGCAAGATGTGTTTGAACAGATTCTGACGAAAGTAGCCTATATTCTAGTTATTCACATGATTCTTTTTCTCCCTTCGAATTGTCCTGTAAATTCTAAATTAGAGTTATGATTTAAATATCATAACGAATACAAAGTGATTACCGAAAAAATCGCGCATCGAACAAAATAGGAAATATTTCCGTAATTGTTTCGAGGTTTATTGCCATTTTAATTAATTTTAAGCAGAAAAGGCTGCCGCTTTAATTATGATATGATGTGTGCAGTATTTGATTAGTTTCTTTAGTTAATTTATCTCAACAGCTGATTAATCAATCACTGATATGAAGTCAGGCACAGACTGCTATTCTAATCGCTTATGATAAGGAGACAATGCATGTCACTTCAACATGTTTAATTCATTATTCAAAATCCATCTTCATCAGCTCTTAAGAAATACACCTTCTATGTGTCCTTCAATTAAAGCTGAACCTTCTCCTTAATGAACATTAATGGCCACACGGTCTCAATTAGGCATTCTAGTGTAGCGGGGTTATAATAACCGAGTGGGTCATGGTTATATTTAGTGGTAGGCTATTACGCTCATTTATTGCCTTCACCGAACTATTCAAAATACTTTGAATAGTTCAAAGTAAAACAACAAAAACGACACTATATTGATGTGAAAATGTGTTCTCTTAACTATATTTTACATGACGTGGAACATCCAAGATTTTAACATTAACGTTACCTATTAAAAAAGAATTAGATTCAAATATTAAAACAACAATAACAAAACTATCAGTCACTGTAAAAATATTTAATCGGCTAATATAAAATGTAAAATCTAAATTAGGCCCTACCTGTTTTTTAATCACTGAATCGACTTGACTATATAGGCTACACTACAGTCGAAGAAACAGCTCCGCAAATGTTTTTTTCTTTTACAATATAATAACAATAATGTGATATTTTCTTTGGCGCATATGTCCTACTCTTTACACGAAATTCATTAATAAATCATCACTATTTTGGAAAATAGAAAAATTCTCTACCTTTAAAAAAATAAACGTTTTTTCCCCCGTTGTCTTTACCCAGTTCGTGCATCATTGAGCTGTATGAAAACCAAAGTTATGGCAATGAAACACAATATTTTGCTTGAAATATTGCACTTAATATTTAAGCGACGTGTATGTTTAATCATAATCCATCGGTGTAAACATCAGAAGACTGTTATGAAGTGCAATCGCAACTGTACTTTGTAATGCGAGATATTATGCAATAATTCTGTCACAACAAACATAAAGGTTTGAAGAGGAAGATAGAAACGTCGATAAGAGAAAAACTATAACAGTAATTGTAAAGGCAAAAAACACATTAAAAACAGCAATGCGGAAAACTGAAATCACATGAAATTTACAAGAAGCAATAAGAAGTGAATCGCCGATAGGCTAATCGACAATATCCAATGTTCTTTTTAAAAAAAATATTTTGATTCATCCTTTTAGATAACAGCATGAGATGTTATCCGTAATAACCCCATGTGAGACAAATATAACATATATATTTGCTAAAGACATTTAACGAAAAAAAAAACAAATAAATTAAAACATACAGCTGAGGAGAAAGATCATTATAAAAAAACATATTTAAAAAATAAAATATAAACCACAATGAAGAAATGTAGGCAATGCATAATAATTTACACAACATAAAGACACGTAATTTAAAATACTGACATATGTAAGTAACGCTGCAGAAAAGCAGTCTCGCCATGAAGGCGTTTTATAGACTCACAAACCCGCTATTATCATGTCTTGAGGGAATGATTAACCGAGCCGAAGGAGAAAGAGTTACTGACTCTGAGTGAGTTTCATCCGTTCAGGATAATGACGGAGAAACTACCCTATAATTTCTCACAGACACCTTCTTCTGTTCTGCTGGGAAACCTGTATAGAATTTGGAGAATCAATTACATTCCAAATGCAAAACTACATGCATTTCTGAAGTTGTATTTTAGTGCAATGAGGAAATTTGCAAATGGAGAACATTGAGATGCTATAGGCCTGTCCGCACATAATACACACTACTGACAGGACTGATATATAAAGATAACATCACTTGCGCTATCATATACGAAACAAACACTAGCCTATTCTGTCTTTATATCTGCACGTCTGGGACATATGATTTTAACACTGTAAAAACACATAATTCAGGAGGTTTGGACCAATCGATAAAAAAAGAACATTTATGAAAAAGTAAAATAGGCAATTGGAGGATAAATAACAATAAACCCAAATAGCAGGCAGCAATGACGAGGAGAAGCGGGAACTGCGGGTTCGTTAAACCGGCGTCACTGAAGAGCTCGATCCGGGTTGGATGCGGAGTCAGTGAGGATAGAAGAGCTCGATCCGGATTGGATGCGGAGTCAGTGAGGATAGAAGAGCTCGATCCGGATTGGATGCGGAGTCAGTGAGGATAGACACACTGAAGGACTGAGTTCAGTCAGTGTTTCTCTCAGTGTTAATTCAATAAACTGTCGTAATGAACTGAACTGCGATGTAGTTGCGTCCGTCTTCTTCGTGTAATAGTCCTCGCCCTTATAGTGCGTTAAAGACGAACAGTTTGACATATTCAGCATTCGGTTTAATCAGCGCAGATCTCTAACCCGAATGTGGAAATGATCACTGTAAAGTCTTGTTTTTGTATATTGTTGTTTGTATCAGCCAGAAACTTTAATTGATTTTCAACTCAAAATCACCTTGCAATGCATCTTTAATTTCCTCACAGCCAAGGGTCAAAGGTCACCTGAAGCAGGGCCAGTCTTTAGCCTGGACCAGGAATAAGAGAAGCAGGAACACACATCACACAGTCCAGTAGGGATAGGGTTAAACTGCTCTGGCACAATGATCTAGATTTGAAAATCAGGTTTTGCTATCGAGGATCAGGTAATTCATCTTCCCCGTGTGCCGTTTGGGTCCCCCTGATCCAGACACAGTTATACAGATGATCAACTGCAGACAGTGCTCTAAAGCGATCATGTCACACCGTAGGGAACTAAAGAACAGCAGGTGCAAGAGTCGGTGTGGGTCACTGTGAGAACCACAGACACACACACACACACACACACACCCTTCTGTATGCAGTTCCCTGTAAACAACCTTAAGGGACATGGTGATGGACAAAATATGAGATGGGAGGAAAATTATATATTTTAATGCTTTTGCGTTCTCTCACACGTTTCCCATTCATTCACATAAACTCGAAAGTTTTGAGAATGAACAAAGTTTATGGGAGAATGCAAAAGCCTTTAAATTTATAATTTTCAGTCTCATGATGCTGAAGATATACACATATAAAATACCTTTATGATTATGTGTGGTGCGTTCGTGCTGTATTTTATGGTCAAAGCATATTTATAAAATTCCTTATGTATCACACAGCAAACAAAATAAATGTTGAATAATGGTTAAATTACATTTTATTCATTTTATGATTTTAAAGTGTAGTCTTGTTTAAATAATGTAATCTCTGAAATTGATAAATCACACAAACAGAATAACATTTTATAATTACATATTAATTGAGAAGTAAACTGTTAAATTGCACTTAATTACCATATTTAATCATGGTCATCAGTACATTTGTTAAAATGTCTAACGAGAAATAATCTTGAAATCCTTTAAAAAATAGTTTTTATTAATTTCAAATAAATGCAGTCACAAGAGTGATGTGAACCACATGATCACAGGATTGATGAATATGTAAATCACAGGGATTGAGTGTGTGTTCATTACAACAGACATTTATTACTAATGCTTATTTTTGCATGTATAATATTTTATTATTCTAATAACATATTTTATACACAGAATAATGTGTGTATATGTAAAAATCATAATTCTTCGAACCCCCTAATGTGTGTGAATCTGTGTGAACTACAGATGTGTGTGTCGAGCTCTGATAGTGAACCACAGTTTTATTAATAACAATATTCAGCAGATTATTGATCGACTGCACCGAGACAAACATGATCTGAATAAACACTCTGTAGAGATGAACTCATCTCATGTCTGATGATGTCACACAGATAATGAAGAGAACTGAATAATGATGACACTAGTGTAGAGAATGAATCATCACTCTCCCGTTTATCCTACTTTATAAAAAAAAGAAATGCACATTTTTCATATGTAAAAATGCACCTAAACAAATGACCAGATATTAAACGAATATGAAATTAATCTACACTCTTTTTAATATGCATTTAGCAGATCCATGATGTTAAGCACAGCTGTGTGAATGAAGCTCTCCTCTTTCCCTATTCTCGGGAATACAATAAAGCATCTGTAATATGTTGTAGATAAGCGTGGCTCAGATCTACAGGGACAGAGCGACTTTATCGATGAATTTGGCCAGTCGGATGTCCTTCTTCGACAGTCCTCCGCAGTCGTGTGTGGATAACGTGATCTGGACCTGCAAGACAGAGAAACTCTAGTATCCCATCACTACTGCCCAGACACAGCTTATAAACAGCTTATAAACAGCCCTACTGTGAGCTACGAGCTTGTTCAGCCACAGTATTAGCTTCTGTTGAAGCCGTCAGCCCTCTTTATTTTTAAAATAACCGTTTAACAGCAGACTTCCTGGAGAAGAACTACATTACCCATGATGCCGTGGCAAACCTTCCACCAATCAGAGTCGAAACAAGCAAAAAGATCTCGTTAGCTCCGCCCACTCCCATGAAGCTTGTATCCCGACACTCTCAAAATACTGAAATGTTTGTGTGTATATACATATATGCACTAAACTTCAAATATGAGTAGTTTTATATTTCTCCAGCATTTTTAACCCTCTGGTGCTTTTCTGTCATTTTTGACCGAAACATTTTACCTTTTGATTTTTTAGAATTTAAAAAATTTGACAAAAACATCATGGTCATGACTGGAACAGGTTAAATGGTCCTGAAAACAACAGTCTCACTTGTGTTTCTCGCGGTCTGAGAGAGTTTCCTCTAGTGGAGGCGTGTGGAACTGCAGCCGAACACACTCTCACTGAACGCTCGTTTACTGACATCAGACTCACATGCGGAACGCCACTTTAGATTCAATACTCTGATTTTCTTGCAGTTTAAGAGTAAAACATGATTTTGAAAATATTATTTTTCTGCATTTTTTATAACAGCAAACTTAAAATTCTGTAACTTTTTTCACGTCAGCAATAATCTGCCAAGTGTCGTGTTTGAGAAGAGATCAAACTTCAGTCTGTCGCTCTAAAGCATTCAAGATTCACCACAGTTTGAGCTGGACATTTAATTTTCAGCTCTATGCTCAAGACCTGACACTATGTGTGTGTGTGTGTGTGTGTGTGTGTGTGTGTGTGTGTGTCTGTGTGTTTGTTTTTGTGATATATGAGGACACAAATGTGTATAATGACATGCATATTACACTGGTATTACAACTTACACGTGATATATGAGGACATTGCATGAGTCCTCATATTTCAAATAGCTTAAAAAACATAAAAAACAATGTTTTTTTTTAAATGTAAAAATGCAGCATGTCTCCTGTGATGGGTAGGTTTAGGGATAGGGGCAGTGTGTGTGTGTGTGTGTGTGTGTGTGATGGGCAGGTTTAGGGATAGGGGCAGTGTAGGGGGATAGAATATACAGTTTGTCCAGTATAAAAGTCATTACGCCTATGGAATGTCCTCATATATCACAAAAACAAAGCTGTGTGTGTGTGTGTGTGTGTCTGTGTGTGTGTGTGTGTGTGTGTGTCTGTCTGTGTGTGTGTGAGTGTCTGTCTGTCTGTGTGTGTGTGTGTGTGTGTGTGTGTGTGTGTGTGTGTCTGTGTGTGTGTGTGTGTGTGTGTCTGTCTGTGTGTGTGTGAGTGTCTGTCTGTGTGTGTGTGCGTGTGTGTGTGTGTCTGTGTGTGTGTGTGTGTGTGTGTGTGTGTGTGTGTGTGTGTCTGTCTGTGTGTGTGTGAGTGTCTGTCTGTGTGTGTGTGTGTGTGTGTGTGTGTGTGTGTGTCTGTGTGTGTGTGTGTGTGTGTGTGTGTGTGTGTGTGTGTGTGTGTGTGTCTGTCTGTGTGTGTGTGAGTGTCTGTCTGTGTGTGTGTGTGTGTGTGTGTGTGTGTGTGTGTCTGTGTGTGGCCTCTCTGTGTCATGGCAATGAGCCGCTGCTGGACGCTCAGCAATACCTTGTTATAAACGTTGAACCACTCGGGGTGATGGCTCATCTTCTCAGCCTGAAGAGCCACGCGACTCATGAACCCGAAGGCCTGAGGAAGAGGAGAAGAGTTATAAAGATCAGAGGAGAGTTATGAAGATCAGAGGAGAGTTATGAAGATCAGAGGAGAGTTATGAAGAGCAGAGGAGAGTTATGAAGATCAGAGGAGAGTTATGAAGATCAGAGGAGAGTTATGAAGAGCAGAGGAGAAGAGTTATGAAGATCAGAGGAGAAGGGTTATGAAGAGCAGAGGAGAAGAGTTATGAAGATCAGAGGAGAGTTATGAAGATCAGAGGAGAAGAGTTATGAAGAGCAGAGGAGAAGAGTTATGAAGAGCAGAGACGAGTTATGAAGATCAGAGGAGAAGAGTTATGAAGAGCAGAGGAGAAGAGTTATGAAGATCAGAGGAGAAGAGTTATGAAGAGCAGAGGAGAAGAGTTATGAAGATCAGAGGAGAAGAGTTATGAAGATCAGAGGAGAGTTATGAAGATCAGAGGAGAAGAGTTATGAAGAGCAGAGGAGAAGAGTTATGAAGAGCAGAGGAGAAGAGTTATGAAGAGCAGAGGAGAAGAGTTATGAAGAGCAGAGGAGACGAGTTATGAAGATCAGAGGAGAAGAGTTATGAAGATCAGAGGAGAGTTATGAAGATCAGAGGAGAAGAGTTATGAAGATCAGAGGAGAAGAGTTATGAAGATCAGAGGAGAGTTATGAAGAGCAGAGGAGAGTTATGAAGAGCAGAGGAGAAGAGTTATGAAGATCAGAGGAGAGTTATGAAGAGCAGAGGAGAAGAGTTATGAAGATCATAGGAGAGTTATGAAGATCAGAGGAGACGAGTTATGAAGATCAGAGGAGACGAGTTATGAAGATCAGAGGAGAAGAGTTATGAAGATCAGAGGAGAAGAGTTATGAAGATCAGAGGAGAGTTATGAAGAGCAGAGGAGAAGAGTTATGAAGATCAGAGGAGACGAGTTATGAAGATCAGAGGAGAAGAGTTATGAAGAGCAGAGGAGAGTTATGAAGATCAGAGGAGAGTTATGAAGATCAGAGGAGAAGAGTTATGAAGAGCAGAGGAGAAGAGTTATGAAGAGCAGAGGAGAAGAGTTATGAAGATCAGAGGAGAGTTATGAAGAGCAGAGGAGAAGAGTTATGAAGATCAGAGGAGAAGAGTTATGAAGAGCAGAGGAGAAGAGTTATGAAGATCAGAGGAGACGAGTTATGAAGATCAGAGGAGAAGAGTTATGAAGAGCAGAGGAGAGTTATGAAGATCAGAGGAGAGTTATGAAGATCAGAGGAGAAGAGTTATGAAGAGCAGAGGAGACGAGTTATGAAGATCAGAGGAGAAGAGTTATGAAGATCAGAGGAGAGTTATGAAGATCAGAGGAGAAGAGTTATGAAGATCAGAGGAGAAGAGTTATGAAGAGCAGAGGAGAGTTATGAAGATCAGAGGAGAGTTATGAAGATCAGAGGAGAAGAGTTATGAAGAGCAGAGGAGAAGAGTTATGAAGAGCAGAGGAGAAGAGTTATGAAGAGCAGAGGAGTTATGAAGATCAGAGGAGAAGAGTTATGATGATCAGAAGAGAAGAGTTATGAAGATCAGAGGAGAAGAGTTATGAAGATCAGAGGAGAGTTATGAAGATCAGAGGAGAAGAGTTATGAAGATCAGAGGAGAGTTATGAAGAGCAGAGGAGAAGAGTTATGAAGATCGAGGAGAGTTATGAAGATCAGAGGAGACGAGTTATGAAGATCAGAGGAGAAGAGTTATGAAGATCAGAGGAGAAGAGTTATGAATATCAGAGGAGAGTTATGAAGAGCAGAGGAGAAGAGTTATGAAGATCAGAGGAGAGTTATGAAGATCAGAGGAGACGAGTTATGAAGATCAGAGGAGAAGAGTTATGAAGAGCAGAGGAGAAGAGTTATGAAGAGCAGAGGAGAGTTATGAAGAGCAGAGGAGAAGAGTTATGAAGAGCAGAGGAGAAGAGTTATGAAGATCAGAGGAGAAGAGTTATGAAGAGCAGAGGAGAAGAGTTATGAAGAGCAGAGGAGAAGAGTTATGAAGAGCAGAGGAGAAGAGTTATGATGATCAGAGGAGAAGAGTTATGAAGATCAGAGGAGAAGAGTTATGAAGAGCAGAGGAGAAGAGTTATGAAGAGCAGAGGAGAGTTATGAAGAGCAGAGGAGAAGAGTTATGAAGAGCAGAGGAGAAGAGTTATGAAGATCATAGGAGAAGAGTTATGAAGATCAGAGGAGAAGAGTTATGAAGAGCAGAGGAGAAGAGTTATTAAGAGCAGAGGAGAAGAGTTATGATGATCAGAGGAGAAGAGTTATGAAGATCAGAGGAGAAGAGTTATGATGATCAGAAGAGAAGAGTTATGAAGATCAGAGGAGAAGAGTTATGAAGATAAGAGGAGAGTTATGAAGATCAGAGGAGAAGAGTTATGAAGATCAGAGGAGAGTTATGAAGAGCAGAGGAGAAGAGTTATGAAGATCAGAGGAGAGTTATGAAGATCAGAGGAGACGAGTTATGAAGATCAGAGGAGAAGAGTTATGAAGATCAGAGGAGAAGAGTTATGAAGATCAGAGGAGAGTTATGAAGAGCAGAGGAGAAGAGTTATGAAGAGCAGAGGAGACGAGTTATGAAGATCAGAGGAGAAGAGTTATGAAGAGCAGAGGAGAAGAGTTATGATGATCAGAGGAGACGAGTTATGAAGATCAGAGGAAAAGAGTTATGAAGAGCAGAGGAGAAGAGTTATGAAGAGCAGAGGAGAGTTATGAAGAGCAGAGGAGAAGAGTTATGAAGAGCAGAGGAGAAGAGTTATGAAGATCAGAGGAGAAGAGTTATGAAGATCAGAGGAGAAGAGTTATGAAGATCAGAGGAGAAGAGTTATGAAGAGCAGAGGAGAAGAGTTATGATGATCAGAGGAGAAGAGTTATGAAGATCAGAGGAGAAGAGTTATGATGATCAGAAGAGAAGAGTTATGAAGATCAGAGGAGAAGAGTTATGAAGATCAGAGGAGAGTTATGAAGAGCAGAGGAGAAGAGTTATGAAGATCAGAGGAGAGTTATGAAGATCAGAGGAGACGAGTTATGAAGATCAGAGGAGAAGAGTTATGAAGATCAGAGGAGAAGAGTTATGAAGATCAGAGGAGAGTTATGAAGAGCAGAGGAGAAGAGTTATGAAGATCAGAGGAGAGTTATGAAGATCAGAGGAGACGAGTTATGAAGATCAGAGGAGAAGAGTTATGAAGAGCAGAGGAGAAGAGTTATGAAGAGCAGAGGAGAAGAGTTATGATGATCAGAGGAGAAGAGTTATGAAGATCAGAGGAGAAGAGTTATGAAGAGCAGAGGAGAGTTATGAAGATCAGAGGAGAAGAGTTATGGTCAGAGGAGAAGAGTTATGAAGATCAGAGGAGAGTTATGAAGATCAGAGGAGAAGAGTTATGGTCAGAGGAGAAGAGTTATGAAGATCAGAGGAGAGTTATGAAGATCAGAGGAGAAGAGTTATGGTCAGAGGAGAAGAGTTATGAAGATTAGAGGAGAGTTATGAAGATCAGAGGAGAAGAGTTATGGTCAGAGGAGAAGAGTTATGAAGAGCAGAGGAGAAGAGTTATGATGATCAGAGGAGAAGAGTTATGGTCAGAGGAGAAGAGTTATGAAGATCAGAGGAGAGTTATGAAGATCAGAGGAGAAGAGTTATGGTCAGAGGAGAAGAGTTATGAAGAGCAGAGGAGAGTTATGAAGATCAGAGGAGAAGAGTTATGAAGATCAGAGGAGAAGAGTTATGAAGAGCAGAGGAGAAGAGTTATGAAGATCAGAGGAGAGTTATGAAGAGCAGAGGAGAAGGGTTATGAAGATCAGAGGAGAGTTTTGAAGATCAGAGGAGAAGAGTTATGATGATCAAAAGAGAAGAGTTATGAAGATCAGAGGAGAAGAGTTATGAAGCGCAGAGGAGAAGAGTTATGAAGATCAGAGGAGAGTTATGAAGATCAGAGGAGAAGAGTTATGAAGATCAGAGGAGAGTTATGAAGATCAGAGGAGAAGAGTTATGAAGATCAGAGGAGAAGAGTTATGAAGAGCAGAGGAGAGTTATGAAGATCAGAGGAGAAGAGTTATGAAGATCAGAGGAGAAGAGTTATGAAGATCAGAGGAGAAGAGTTATGAAGAGCAGAGGAGAGTTATGAAGAGCAGAGGAGAAGAGTTATGAAGATCAGAGGAGAGTTATGAAGATCAGAGGAGAGTTATGAAGAGCAGAGAAGAAGAGTTATGAAGAGCAGAGGAGAAGAGTTATGGTCAGAGGAGAAGAGTTATGAAGATCAGAGGAGAAGAGTTATGAAGAGCAGAGGAGAAGAGTTATGGTCAGAGGAGAAGAGTTATGAAGAGCAGAGGAGAGTTATGAAGATCAGAGGAGAAGAGTTATGAAGAGCAGAGGAGAGTTATGAAGATCAGAGGAGAAGAGTTATGATGATCAGAAGAGAAGAGTTATGAAGATCAGAGGAGAAGAGTTATGAAGAGCAGAAGAGAAGAGTTATGAAGAGCAGAGGAGAAGAGTTATGGTCAGAGGAGAAGAGTTATGAAGAGCAGAGGAGAGTTATGAAGATCAGAGGAGAAGACTTATGAACAGCAGAGGAGAGTTATGAAGTTAAGAGGAGAAGAGTTATGAAGAGCAGAGGAGAGTTATGAAGATCAGAGGAGAAGAGTTATGGTCAGAGGAGAAGAGTTATGAAGATCAGAGGAGAGTTATGAAGATCAGAGGAGAAGAGTTATGGTCAGAGGAGAAGAGTTATGAAGAGCAGAGGAGAGTTATGAAGATCAGAGGAGAAGAGTTATGATGATCAAAAGAGAAGAGTTATGAAGATCAGAGGAGAAGAGTTATGAAGATCAGAGGAGAAGAGTTATGAAGAGCAGAGGAGAGTTATGAAGATCAGAGGAGAAGAGTTATGATGATCAAAAGAGAAGAGTTATGAAGATCAGAGGAGAAGAGTTATGAAGATCAGAGGAGAAGAGTTATGAAGATCAGAGGAGAGTTATGAAGATCAGAGGAGAAGAGTTATGAAGATCAGAGGAGAAGAGTTATGAAGATCAGAGGAGAAGAGTTATGAAGATCAGAGGAGAAGAGTTATGAAGAGCAGAGGAGAGTTATGAAGAGCAGAGGAGAAGAGTTATGAAGATCAGAGGAGAGTTATGAAGATCAGAGGAGAAGAGTTATGAAGAGCAGAGGAGAAGAGTTATGGTCAGAGGAGAAGAGTTATGAAGATCAGAGGAGAAGAGTTATGAAGAGCAGAGGAGAGTTATGAAGAGCAGAGGAGAAGAGTTATGATGATCAGAGGAGAGTTATGAAGATCAGAGGAGAAGAGTTATGAAGAGCAGAGGAGAAGAGTTATGGTCAGAGGAGAAGAGTTATGAAGAGCAGAGGAGAGTTATGAAGATCAGAGGAGAAGAGTTATGAAGAGCAGAGGAGAGTTATGAAGATCAGAGGAGAAGAGTTATGATGATCAGAAGAGAAGAGTTATGAAGATCAGAGGAGAAGAGTTATGAAGAGCAGAAGAGAAGAGTTATGAAGAGCAGAGGAGAAGAGTTATGAAGAGCAGAGGAGAGTTATGAAGATCAGAGGAGAAGAGTTATGAAGAGCAGAGGAGAGTTATGAAGAGCAGGGAAGAGTTATGAAGAGCAGAGGAGAAGAGTTATGAAGATCAGAGGAGAGTTATGAAGATCAGAGGAGAGTTATGAAGATCAGAGGAGAAGAGTTATGAAGATCAGAGGAGAAGAGTTATGAAGAGCAGAGGAGAGTTATGAAGAGCAGAGGAGAAGAGTTATGAAGATCAGAGGAGAAGAGTTATGAAGATCAGAGGAGAAGAGTTATGAAGAGCAGAGGAGAAGAGTTATGAAGATCAGAGGAGAGTTATGAAGATCAGAGGAGAAGAGTTATGAAGATCAGAGGAGAGTTATGAAGAGCAGAGGAGAAGAGTTATGAAGATCAGAGGAGAGTTATGAAGATCAGAGGAGACGAGTTATGAAGATCAGAGGAGAAGAGTTATGAAGAGCAGAGGAGAAGAGTTATGAAGAGCAGAGGAGAGTTATGAAGAGCAGAGGAGAAGAGTTATGAAGAGCAGAGGAGAAGAGTTATGAAGATCAGAGGAGAAGAGTTATGAAGAGCAGAGGAGAAGAGTTATGAAGAGCAGAGGAGAAGAGTTATGAAGAGCAGAGGAGAAGAGTTATGATGATCAGAGGAGAAGAGTTATGAAGATCAGAGGAGAAGAGTTATGAAGAGCAGAGGAGAAGAGTTATGAAGAGCAGAGGAGAAGAGTTATGAAGAGCAGAGGAGAAGAGTTATAAAGAGCAGAGGAGAAGAGTTATGAAGATCATAGGAGAAGAGTTATGAAGATCAGAGGAGAAGAGTTATGAAGAGCAGAGGAGAAGAGTTATTAAGAGCAGAGGAGAAGAGTTATGATGATCAGAGGAGAAGAGTTATGAAGATCAGAGGAGAAGAGTTATGATGATCAGAAGAGAAGAGTTATGAAGATCAGAGGAGAAGAGTTATGAAGATAAGAGGAGAGTTATGAAGATCAGAGGAGAAGAGTTATGAAGATCAGAGGAGAGTTATGAAGAGCAGAGGAGAAGAGTTATGAAGATCAGAGGAGAGTTATGAAGATCAGAGGAGACGAGTTATGAAGATCAGAGGAGAAGAGTTATGAAGATCAGAGGAGAGTTATGAAGAGCAGAGGAGAAGAGTTATGAAGAGCAGAGGAGACGAGTTATGAAGATCAGAGGAGAAGAGTTATGAAGAGCAGAGGAGAAGAGTTATGATGATCAGAGGAGACGAGTTATGAAGATCAGAGGAGAAGAGTTATGAAGAGCAGAGGAGAAGAGTTATGAAGAGCAGAGGAGAGTTATGAAGAGCAGAGGAGAAGAGTTATGAAGAGCAGAGGAGAAGAGTTATGAAGATCAGAGGAGAAGAGTTATGAAGATCAGAGGAGAAGAGTTATGAAGATCAGAGGAGAAGAGTTATGAAGAGCAGAGGAGAAGAGTTATGATGATCAGAGGAGAAGAGTTATGAAGATCAGAGGAGAAGAGTTATGATGATCAGAAGAGAAGAGTTATGAAGATCAGAGGAGAAGAGTTATGAAGATCAGAGGAGAGTTATGAAGAGCAGAGGAGAAGAGTTATGAAGATCAGAGGAGAGTTATGAAGATCTGAGGAGACGAGTTATGAAGATCAGAGGAGAAGAGTTATGAAGATCAGAGGAGAAGAGTTATGAAGATCAGAGGAGAGTTATGAAGAGCAGAGGAGAAGAGTTATGAAGATCAGAGGAGAGTTATGAAGATCAGAGGAGACGAGTTATGAAGATCAGAGGAGAAGAGTTATGAAGAGCAGAGGAGAAGAGTTATGAAGAGCAGAGGAGAAGAGTTATGATGATCAGAGGAGAAGAGTTATGAAGATCAGAGGAGAAGAGTTATGAAGAGCAGAGGAGAGTTATGAAGATCAGAGGAGAAGAGTTATGGTCAGAGGAGAAGAGTTATGAAGATCAGAGGAGAGTTATGAAGATCAGAGGAGAAGAGTTATGGTCAGAGGAGAAGAGTTATGAAGATCAGAGGAGAGTTATGAAGATCAGAGGAGAAGAGTTATGGTCAGAGGAGAAGAGTTATGAAGATTAGAGGAGAAGAGTTATGAAGATCAGAGGAGAAGAGTTATGAAGAGCAGAGGAGAAGAGTTATTAAGAGCAGAGGAGAAGAGTTATGATGATCAGAGGAGAAGAGTTATGAAGATCAGAGGAGAAGAGTTATGATGATCAGAAGAGAAGAGTTATGAAGATCAGAGGAGAAGAGTTATGAAGATAAGAGGAGAGTTATGAAGATCAGAGGAGAAGAGTTATGAAGATCAGAGGAGAGTTATGAAGAGCAGAGGAGAAGAGTTATGAAGATCAGAGGAGAGTTATGAAGATCAGAGGAGACGAGTTATGAAGATCAGAGGAGAAGAGTTATGAAGATCAGAGGAGAGTTATGAAGAGCAGAGGAGAAGAGTTATGAAGAGCAGAGGAGACGAGTTATGAAGATCAGAGGAGAAGAGTTATGAAGAGCAGAGGAGAAGAGTTATGATGATCAGAGGAGACGAGTTATGAAGATCAGAGGAGAAGAGTTATGAAGAGCAGAGGAGAAGAGTTATGAAGAGCAGAGGAGAGTTATGAAGAGCAGAGGAGAAGAGTTATGAAGAGCAGAGGAGAAGAGTTATGAAGATCAGAGGAGAAGAGTTATGAAGATCAGAGGAGAAGAGTTATGAAGATCAGAGGAGAAGAGTTATGAAGAGCAGAGGAGAAGAGTTATGATGATCAGAGGAGAAGAGTTATGAAGATCAGAGGAGAAGAGTTATGATGATCAGAAGAGAAGAGTTATGAAGATCAGAGGAGAAGAGTTATGAAGATCAGAGGAGAGTTATGAAGAGCAGAGGAGAAGAGTTATGAAGATCAGAGGAGAGTTATGAAGATCAGAGGAGACGAGTTATGAAGATCAGAGGAGAAGAGTTATGAAGATCAGAGGAGAAGAGTTATGAAGATCAGAGGAGAGTTATGAAGAGCAGAGGAGAAGAGTTATGAAGATCAGAGGAGAGTTATGAAGATCAGAGGAGACGAGTTATGAAGATCAGAGGAGAAGAGTTATGAAGAGCAGAGGAGAAGAGTTATGAAGAGCAGAGGAGAAGAGTTATGATGATCAGAGGAGAAGAGTTATGAAGATCAGAGGAGAAGAGTTATGAAGAGCAGAGGAGAGTTATGAAGATCAGAGGAGAAGAGTTATGGTCAGAGGAGAAGAGTTATGAAGATCAGAGGAGAGTTATGAAGATCAGAGGAGAAGAGTTATGGTCAGAGGAGAAGAGTTATGAAGATCAGAGGAGAGTTATGAAGATCAGAGGAGAAGAGTTATGGTCAGAGGAGAAGAGTTATGAAGATTAGAGGAGAGTTATGAAGATCAGAGGAGAAGAGTTATGGTCAGAGGAGAAGAGTTATGAAGAGCAGAGGAGAAGAGTTATGATGATCAGAGGAGAAGAGTTATGGTCAGAGGAGAAGAGTTATGAAGATCAGAGGAGAGTTATGAAGATCAGAGGAGAAGAGTTATGGTCAGAGGAGAAGAGTTATGAAGAGCAGAGGAGAGTTATGAAGATCAGAGGAGAAGAGTTATGAAGATCAGAGGAGAAGAGTTATGAAGAGCAGAGGAGAAGAGTTATGAAGATCAGAGGAGAGTTATGAAGAGCAGAGGAGAAGGGTTATGAAGATCAGAGGAGAGTTTTAAAGATCAGAGGAGAAGAGTTATGATGATCAAAAGAGAAGAGTTATGAAGATCAGAGGAGAAGAGTTATGAAGCGCAGAGGAGAAGAGTTATGAAGATCAGAGGAGAGTTATGAAGATCAGAGGAGAAGAGTTATGAAGATCAGAGGAGAGTTATGAAGATCAGAGGAGAAGAGTTATGAAGATCAGAGGAGAGTTATGAAGATCAGAGGAGAAGAGTTATGAAGATCAGAGGAGAAGAGTTATGAAGAGCAGAGGAGAGTTATGAAGATCAGAGGAGAAGAGTTATGAAGATCAGAGGAGAAGAGTTATGAAGATCAGAGGAGAAGAGTTATGAAGAGCAGAGGAGAGTTATGAAGAGCAGAGGAGAAGAGTTATGAAGATCAGAGGAGAGTTATGAAGATCAGAGGAGAGTTATGAAGAGCAGAGAAGAAGAGTTATGAAGAGCAGAGGAGAAGAGTTATGGTCAGAGGAGAAGAGTTATGAAGATCAGAGGAGAAGAGTTATGAAGAGCAGAGGAGAAGAGTTATGGTCAGAGGAGAAGAGTTATGAAGAGCAGAGGAGAGTTATGAAGATCAGAGGAGAAGAGTTATGAAGAGCAGAGGAGAGTTATGAAGATCAGAGGAGAAGAGTTATGATGATCAGAAGAGAATAGTTATGAAGATCAGAGGAGAAGAGTTATGAAGAGCAGAAGAGAAGAGTTATGAAGAGCAGAGGAGAATAGTTATGGTCAGAGGAGAAGAGTTATGAAGAGCAGAGGAGAGTTATGAAGATCAGAGGAGAAGAGTTATGAACAGCAGAGGAGAGTTATGAAGTTAAGAGGAGAAGAGTTATGAAGAGCAGAGGAGAGTTATGAAGATCAGAGGAGAAGAGTTATGGTCAGAGGAGAAGAGTTATGAAGATCAGAGGAGAGTTATGAAGATCAGAGGAGAAGAGTTATGGTCAGAGGAGAAGAGTTATGAAGAGCAGAGGAGAGTTATGAAGATCAGAGGAGAGTTATGAAGATCAGAGGAGAAGAGTTATGATGATCAAAAGAGAAGAGTTATGAAGATCAGAGGAGAAGAGTTATGAAGATCAGAGGAGAAGAGTTATGAAGAGCAGAGGAGAGTTATGAAGATCAGAGGAGAAGAGTTATGAAGATCAGAGGAGAAGAGTTATGAAGATCAGAGGAGAAGAGTTATGAAGATCAGAGGAGAAGAGTTATGAAGAGCAGAGGAGAGTTATGAAGAGCAGAGGAGAAGAGTTATGAAGATCAGAGGAGAGTTATGAAGATCAGAGGAGAAGAGTTATGAAGAGCAGAGGAGAAGAGTTATGGTCAGAGGAGAAGAGTTATGAAGATCAGAGGAGAAGAGTTATGAAGAGCAGAGGAGAAGAGTTATTGTCAGAGGAGAAGAGTTATGAAGAGCAGAGGAGAGTTATGAAGATCAGAGGAGAAGAGTTATGAAGAGCAGAGGAGAGTTATGAAGATCAGAGGAGAAGAGTTATGATGATCAGAAGAGAAGAGTTATGAAGATCAGAGGAGAAGAGTTATGAAGAGCAGAAGAGAAGAGTTATGAAGAGCAGAGGAGAAGAGTTATGAAGAGCAGAGGAGAGTTATGAAGATCAGAGGAGAAGAGTTATGAAGAGCAGAGGAGAGTTATGAAGAGCAGGGAAGAGTTATGAAGAGCAGAGGAGAAGAGTTATGAAGATCAGAGGAGAGTTATGAAGATCAGAGGAGAGTTATGAAGATCAGAGGAGAAGAGTTATGAAGATCAGAGGAGAAGAGTTATGAAGAGCAGAGGAGAGTTATGAAGAGCAGAGGAGAAGAGTTATGAAGATCAGAGGAGAAGAGTTATGAAGATCAGAGGAGAAGAGTTATGAAGAGCAGAGGAGAAGAGTTATGAAGATCAGAGGAGAGTTATGAAGATCAGAGGAGAAGAGTTATGAAGAGCAGAGGAGAGTTATGAAGATCAGAGGAGAGTTATGAAGATCAGAGGAGAGTTATGAAGATCAGAGGAGAAGAGTTATGAAGAGCAGAGGAGAGTTATGAAGATCAGAGGAGGAGAGTTATGAAGAGCAGAGGAGAAGAGTTATGAAGATCAGAGGAGAAGAGTAATGAAGAGCAGAGGAGAGTTATGAAGATCAGAGGAGAGTTATGATCAGAAGAGAAGAGTTATGAAGATCAGAGGAGAGTTATGAAGATCAGAGGAGAGTTATGAAGATCAGAGGAGAGTTATGAAGATCAGAGGAGAGTTATGAAGATCAGAGGAGAAGAGTTATGATCAGTGGAGAAGAGTTATGAAGATCAGAGGAGAGTTATGAAGATCAGAGGAGAGTTATGAAGATCAGAGGAGAGTTATGAAGATCAGAGGAGAGTTATGAAGATCAGAGGAGAGTTATGAAGAGCAGAGGAGAAGAGTTATGAAGATCAGAGGAGAGTTATGAAGATCAGAGGAGAAGAGTTATGAAGAGCAGAGGAGAAGAGTTATGAAGATCAGAGGAGAGTTATGAAGATCAGAGGAGAGTTATGAAGACTCGAGGAGAGTTATGAAGAGCAGAGGAGAGTTATGAAGATCAGAGGAGAAGAGTTATGAAGATCAGAGGAGAGTTATGAAGAGCAGAGGAGAGTTATGAAGATCAGAGGAGAAGAGTTATGAAGATCAGAGGAGAGTTATGAAGATCAGAGGAGAAGAGTTATGAAGATCAGAGGAGAGTTATGAAGATCAGAGGAGAGTTATGAAGAGCAGAGGAGAGTTATGAAAAGCAGAGGAGAAGAGTTATGAAGATCAGAGGAGAAGAGTTATGAAGATCAGAGGAGACGAGTTATGAAGATCAGAGGAGAAGAGTTATGAAGAGCAGAGGAGAAGAGTTATGAAGAGCAGAGGAGAAGAGTTATGGTCAGAGGAGAAGAGTTATGAAGATCAGAGGAGAAGAGTTATGAAGATCAGAGGAGAGTTATGAAGAGCAGAGGAGAAGAGTTATGAAGATCAGAGGAGAAGAGTTATGAAGATCAGAGGAGAAGAGTTATGAAGATCAGAGGAGACGAGTTATGAAGATCAGAGGAGAAGAGTTATGAAGAGCAGAGGAGAAGAGTTATGAAGATCAGAGGAGAGTTATGAAGATCAGAGGAGAAGAGTTATGAAGATCAGAGGAGAGTTATGAAGAGCAGAGGAGAGTTATGAAGAGCAGAGGAGAAGAGTTATGAAGATCAGAGGAGAAGAGTTATGAAGATCAGAGGAGAGTTATGAAGAGCAGAGGAGAAGAGTTATGAAGATCAGAGGAGACGAGTTATGAAGAGCAGAGGAGAGTTATGAAGAGCAGAGGAGAAGAGTTATGAAGATCAGAGGAGAGTTATGAAGAGCAGAGGAGAGTTATGAAGATCAGAGGAGAAGAGTTATGAAGATCAGAGGAGAGTTATGAAGAGCAGAGGAGAGTTATGAAGAGCAGAGGAGAAGAGTTATGAAGATCAGAGGAGAAGAGTTATGAAGATCAGAGGAGAGTTATGAAGAGCAGAGGAGAAGAGTTATGAAGATCAGAGGAGAGTTATGAAGAGCAGAGGAGAGTTATGAAGAGCAGAGGAGAAGAGTTATGAAGATCAGAGGAGAGTTATGAAGAGCAGAGGAGAGTTATGAAGATCAGAGGAGAAGAGTTATGAAGATCAGAGGAGAAGAGTTATGAAGATCAGAGGAGACGAGTTATGAAGATCAGAGGAGAAGAGTTATGAAGAGCAGAGGAGAAGAGTTATGAAGAGCAGAGGAGAAGAGTTATGGTCAGAGGAGAAGAGTTATAAAGATCAGAGGAGAAGAGTTATGATGATCAGAAGAGACGAGTTATGAAGATCAGAGGAGAAGAGTTATGAAGATCAGAGGAGAGTTATGAAGATCAGAGGAGAGTTATGAAGATCAGAGGAGAATTGTTATGAAGATCAGAGGAGAAGAGTTATGAAGATCAGAGGAGACGAGTTATGAAGATCAGAGGAGAAGAGTTATGAAGAGCAGAGGAGAAGAGTTATGAAGATCAGAGGAGAGTTATGAAGATCAGAGGAGAAGAGTTATGAAGATCAGAGGAGAGTTATGAAGAGCAGAGGAGAGTTATGAAGAGCAGAGGAGAAGAGTTATGAAGATCAGAGGAGAAGAGTTATGAAGATCAGAGGAGAAGAGTTATGAAGATCAGAGGAGAGTTATGAAGAGCAGAGGAGAGTTATGAAGAGCAGAGGAGAAGAGTTATGAAGATCAGAGGAGAGTTATGAAGAGCAGAGGAGAGTTATGAAGATCAGAGGAGAAGAGTTATGAAGATCAGAGGAGAAGAGTTATGAAGATCAGAGGAGACGAGTTATGAAGATCAGAGGAGAAGAGTTATGAAGAGCAGAGGAGAAGAGTTATGAAGAGCAGAGGAGAAGAGTTATGGTCAGAGGAGAAGAGTTATAAAGATCAGAGGAGAAGAGTTATGATGATCAGAAGAGACGAGTTATGAAGATCAGAGGAGAAGAGTTATGAAGATCAGAGGAGAGTTATGAAGATCAGAGGAGAGTTATGAAGATCAGAGGAGAATTGTTATGAAGATCAGAGGAGAAGAGTTATGAAGATCAGAGGAGAGTTATGAAGATCAGAGGAGACGAGTTATGAAGATCAGAGGAGAAGAGTTATGAAGAGCAGAGGAGAAGAGTTATGAAGAGCAGAGGAGAAGAGTTATGATGATCAGAGGAGAAGAGTTATGAAGATCAGAGGAGAAGAGTTATGGTCAGAGGAGAAGAGTTATGAAGATCAGAGGAGAGTTATGAAGATCAGAGGAGAAGAGTTATGATGATCAGAAGAGAAGAGTTATGAAGATCAGAGGAGAAGAGTTATGAAGAGCAGAGGAGAAGAGTTATGAAGAGCAGAGGAGAGTTATGAAGATCAGAGGAGAAGAGTTATGAAGATCAGAGGAGAAGAGTTATGAAGATCAGAGGAGAAGAGTTATGAAGAGCAGAGGAGAGTTATGAAGATCAGAGGAGAAGAGTTATGATGATCAGAGGAGAAGAGCTATGAAGATCAGAGGAGAAGAGTTATGGTCAGAGGAGAAGAGTTATGAAGATCAGAGGAGAGTTATGAAGATCAGAGGAGAAGAGTTATGATGATCAGAAGAGAAGAGTTATGAAGATCAGAGGAGAAGAGTTATGAAGATCAGAGGAGAAGAGTTATGAAGAGCAGAGGAGAGTTATGAAGATCAGAGGAGAAGAGTTATGAAGATCAGAGGAGGAGAGTTATGAAGATCAGAGGAGAAGAGTTATGAAGAGCAGAGGAGAGTTATGAAGAGCAGAGGAGAAGAGTTATGAAGATCAGAGGAGAATTATGAAGATCAGAGGAGAAGAGTTATGAAGAGCAGAGGAGAGTTATGAAGAGCAGAGGAGAAGAGTTATGGTCAGAGGAGAAGAGTTATGAAGATCAGAGGAGAAGAGTTATGAAGATCAGAGGAGAGTTATGAAGAGCAGAGGAGAAGAGTTATGAAGATCAGAGGAGAAGAGTTATGAAGATCAGAGGAGAAGAGTTATGAAGATCAGAGGAGACGAGTTATGAAGATCAGAGGAGAAGAGTTATGAAGAGCAGAGGAGAGTTATGAAGATCAGAGGAGAAGAGTTATGAAGATCAGAGGAGAGTTATGAAGATCAGAGGAGAAGAGTTATGAAGATCAGAGGAGAGTTATGAAGAGCAGAGGAGAGTTATGAAGAGCAGAGGAGAAGAGTTATGAAGATCAGAGGAGAAGAGTTATGAAGATCAGAGGAGAAGAGTAATGAAGATCAGAGGAGAGTTATGAAGAGCAGAGGAGAGTTATGAAGAGCAGAGGAGAAGAGTTATGAAGATCAGAGGAGAGTTATGAAGAGCAGAGGAGAGTTATGAAGATCAGAGGAGAAGAGTTATGAAGATCAGAGGAGAAGAGTTATGAAGATCAGAGGAGACGAGTTATGAAGATCAGAGGAGAAGGGTTATGAACAGCAGAGGAGAAGAGTTATGAAGAGCAGAGGAGAAGAGTTATGGTCAGAGGAGAAGAGTTATGAAGATCAGAGGAGAAGAGTTATGATGATCAGAAGAGACGAGTTATGAAGATCAGAGGAGAAGAGTTATGAAGATCAGAGGAGAGTTATGAAGATCAGAGGAGAGTTATGAAGATCAGAGGAGAAGAGTTATGAAGATCAGAGGAGAGTTATGAAGATCAGAGGAGAAGAGTTATGAAGATCAGAGGAGAGTTATGAAGAGCAGAGGAGAGTTATGAAGAGCAGAGGAGAAGAGTTATGAAGATCAGAGGAGAAGAGTTATGAAGATCAGAGGAGAAGAGTTATGAAGATCAGAGGAGAGTTATGAAGAGCAGAGGAGAGTTATGAAGAGCAGAGGAGAAGAGTTATGAAGATCAGAGGAGAGTTATGAAGAGCAGAGGAGAGTTATGAAGATCAGAGGAGAAGAGTTATGAAGATCAGAGGAGAAGAGTTATGAAGATCAGAGGAGACGAGTTATGAAGATCAGAGGAGAAGAGTTATGGTCAGAGGAGAAGAGTTATGAAGATCAGAGGAGAAGAGTTATGATGATCAGAAGAGACGAGTTATGAAGATCAGAGGAGAAGAGTTATGATGATCAGAAGAGACGAGTTATGAAGATCAGAGGAGAAGAGTTATGGTCAGAGGAGAAGAGTTATGAAGATCAGAGGAGAAGAGTTATGAAGATCAGAGGAGACGAGTTATGAACAGCAGAGGAGAAGAGTTATGAAGAGCAGAGGAGAAGAGTTATGGTCAGAGGAGAAGAGTTATGAAGATCAGAGGAGAAGAGTTATGATGATCAGAAGAGACGAGTTATGAAGATCAGAGGAGAAGAGTTATGAAGATCAGAGGAGAGTTATGAAGATCAGAGGAGAGTTATGAAGATCAGAGGAGAAGAGTTATGAAGATCAGAGGAGAAGAGTTATGAAGATCAGAGGAGAGTTCTGAAGATCAGAGGAGACGAGTTATGAAGATCAGAGGAGAAGAGTTATGAAGAGCAGAGGAGAAGAGTTATGATGATCAGAGGAGAAGAGTTATGAAGATCAGAGGAGAAGAGTTATGAAGAGCAGAGGAGAAGAGTTATGAAGAGCAGAGGAGAAGAGTTATGAAGATCAGAGGAGAAGAGTTATGAAGATCAGAGGAGAAGAGTTATGAAGAGCAGAGGAGAGTTATGAAGATCAGAGGAGAAGAGTTATGAAGATCATAGGAGAAGAGTTATGAAGAGCAGAGGAGAAGAGTTATGAAGAGCAGAGGAGAGTTATGAAGAGCAGAGGAGAAGAGTTATGAAGAGCAGAGGAGAGTTATGAACAGCAGAGGAGAAGAGTTATGCTCAGAGGAGAAGAGTTATGAAGATCAGAGGAGAAGAGTTATGAAGAGCAGAGGAGAAGAGTTATGAAGATCAGAGGAGAGTTATGAAGATCAGAGGAGAAGAGTTATGAAGAGCAGAGGAGAGTTATGAAGAGCAGAGGAGAAGAGTTATGGTCAGAGGAGAAGAGTTATGAAGATCAGAGGAGAAGAGTTATGAAGAGCAGAGGAGAAGAGTTATGGTCAGAGGAGAAGAGTTATGAAGATCAGAGGAGAAGAGTTATGATGATCAGAAGAGAAGAGTTATGAAGATCAGAGGAGAAGAGTTATGAAGAGCAGAAGAGAAGAGTTATGAAGAGCAGAGGAGAAGAGTTATGAAGATCAGAGGAGAGTTATGAAGATCAGAGGAGAAGAGTTATGATGATCAAAAGAGAAGAGTTATGAAGATCAGAGGAGAAGAGTTATGAAGAGCAGAGGAGAGTTATGAAGAGCAGAGGAGAAGAGTTATGAAGATCAGAGGAGAGTTATGAAGATCAGAGGAGAGTTATGAAGATCAGAGGAGAAGAGTTATGATGATCAAAAGAGAAGAGTTATGAAGATCAGAGGAGAAGAGTTATGAAGAGCAGAGGAGAGTTATGAAGAGCAGAGGAGAAGAGTTATGAAGATCAGAGGAGAGTTATGAAGATCAGAGGAGAGTTATGAAGATCAGAGGAGAAGAGTTATGATGATCAAAAGAGAAGAGTTATGAAGATCAGAGGAGAAGAGTTATGAAGAGCAGAGAAGAGTTATGAAGAGCAGAGGAGAAGAGTTATGAAGATCAGAGGAGAGTTATGAAGAGCAGAGGAGAGTTATGAAGATCAGAGGAGAAGAGTTATGAAGATCAGAGGAGAAGAGTTATGAAGAGCAGAGGAGAAGAGTTATGAAGATCAGAGGAGAGTTATGAAGATCAGAGGAGAGTTATGAAGATCAGAGGAGAGTTATGAAGATCAGAGGAGAAGAGTTATGAAGATCAGAGGAGAAGAGTTATGAAGAGCAGAGGAGAAGAATTATGAAGAGCAGAAGAGAAGAGTTATGATCAGAGATCTTCCTCTCAATGATCAATAACACATAGCGCTGGATATAATAATACTAATGATGATCAGAACTCAGTTACTGCGGCCACTCGCTACCAGTCTAAAGTTTGTCATGTTTTAAAAGAAGTCTCTTCTGCTCATCAAAGCTGCATTTATCAAAATACAGTAAAAACAGAACAAATATTATTATGATGTAAAACAGCTGTTTTCTATGTGAATATACAGTAAAGTGTAATTTATTCCTGTGATCAAAGCTGAATTTTCAGCATCATTACTCCAGTCTTCAGTGTCACATGATCCTTCAGAAATCACTCTAATATGAGGATCTGATGCTCAAGACACATTTATGAAACTTTTGACTGGTAGTGTATGTTTTCAATAACTTGTTTATAAGGCACACATGGTTCAATGGGTGTAATTCTGAACATATTTAACAGAGGAATGGACTCCGGTTTGGGAAAAGAGTTTTCTCCAGTGTAAAGTTAAGGAAGTCTAGCGATCTCAGATCTCGGTGTTGAGCCGGCCTGTGATTGGAGGATGACGACGTTTCTGCCTCCTCCAATCAGAACCAAGATAAACCCCTGTGGAAAAAACACACTGGCTATTTCAGAGCAATTTCCCAATGCAATCTCAATTAAGCCTTTAAATACTTCCTTTAGCTAATTAAGCCAACTGAACCGCCATTGTGCGGCCAAACCTCTCGTAATCAAACAGGAGTGTGTGTGTGCGTGTGTTTGTGTGAGAGAGAGAGTGAGAGAGAGAGAGAGAGAGAGAGGGGGGAGAGAGAGAGAGAGAGCGAGAGAGAGAGAGAGAGAGAGAGAGAGAGCCGGTTCTCCAACCCGTGATGTCATACTGCTGTTTTAGGGAAGCGTCCTGTTATCCATTTAAAGTGATTGACAAATCCTGCAACTCGACTCCGTCAGCAGTTTAATCACGCCGTCTGCTTTTGCTCAACTTTCATCTGCAATATTGGCAATTATTCAACAGCATGATAATGATAATGATCTCCGCAACATTTCCGTTCTGACATTCATTCTGTCAGACAAAATACTAGTCAATATATATATAATATGACAACACAATAATCTTTCTGAATCTGATGCAGCTCTCCACATCTGAAGCGAATCACACACACACAGAGCGCTGTGTTGTGGAGCGTCACACACACACACGGCGAGAGGTCGGAGGTCAAGGTCGGGTCTTTTGTCAGTGTGTATTGTGTGCTCACGCCTCCTCTGCCAGTAATCAGACTTGACATGTTACAGGCCTCAGATAATCAGACGCGTCACACACACCACTTTAGTGTTATTACGCCGTGATTGTCATCTAACGCTGGAGGAGAATGTGTGTGTGGTGCAAACACATGTTTCACGCTTCATACCTGTGATGGTAATCATGAGTGAGATTACAGACTCTTCTGATGAAGAAGCATCTCGATACACGACAGCCGTCGCTCTTACTCAGAGGAAAACACTCATACACCACTGACCAACACCGTTCACACACACACCATCTCCTCTATTCCACAGCCGCCGCTCTTACTCTGAGGAAAACACTCATACACCACTGACCAACACCGTTCACACACACACCATCTCCTCTATTCCACAGCCGCCGCTCTTACTCTGAGGAAAACACTCATTCGCCACTGACCAACACCGATCACACACACACCATCTCCTCTATTCCACAGCCGTCGCTCTTACTCTGAGGAAAACACTCATACACCACTGACCAACACCGATCACACACACACCATCTCCTCTATTCCACAGCCACCGCTCTTACTCTGAGGAAAACACTCATACACCACTGACCAACACCGATCACACACACACCATCTCTATTCCACAGCCGTCGCTCTTACTCAGAGGAAAACACTCATACACCACTGACCAACACCGTTCACACACACACCATCTCCTCTATTCCACAGCCGTCGGTCTTACTCTGAGGAAAACACTCATACACCACTGACCAACACCGATCACACACACACCATCTCCTCTATTCCACAGCCGCCGCTCTTACTCAGAGGAAAACACTCATACACCACTGACCAACACCGATCACACACACACCATCTCCTCTATTCCACAGCCGTCGCTCTTACTCTGAGGAAAACACTCATACACCACTGACCAACACCGTTCACACACACACCATCTCCTCTATTCCACAGCCGTCGGTCTTACTCTGAGGAAAACACTCATACACCACTGACCAACACCGATCACACACACACCATCTCCTCTATTCCACAGCCGCCGCTCTTACTCAGAGGAAAACACTCATACACCACTGACCAACACCGATCACACACACACCATCTCCTCTATTCCACAGCCGTCGCTCTTACTCTGAGGGAAACACTCATACACCACTGACCAACACCGATCACACACACACCATCTCCTCTATTCCACAGCCGTCGCTCTTACTCTGAGGAAAACACTCATACACCACTGACCAACACCGTTCACACACACACCATCTCCTCTATTCCACAGCCGTCGCTCTTACTCTGAGGAAAACACTCATACACCACTGACCAACACCGATCACACACACACCATCTCCTCTATTCCACAACCGCCGCTCTTACTCAGAGGAAAACACTCATACACCACTGACCAACACCGATCACACACACACCATCTCCTCTATTCCACAGCCGTCGCTCTTACTCTGAGGAAAACACTCATACGCCACTGACCAACACCGTTCACACACACACCATCTCCTCTATTCCACAGCCGCCGCTCTTACTCTGAGGAAAACACTCATACGCCACTGACCAACACCGATCACACACACACCATCTCCTCTATTCCACAGCCGTCGCTCTTACTCTGAGGAAAACACTCATACACCACTGACCAACACCGTTCACACACACACCATCTCCTCTATTCCACAGCCGTCGGTCTTACTCTGAGGAAAACACTCATACACCACTGACCAACACCGATCACACACACACCATCTCCTCTATTACACAGCCGTCGCTCTTACTCTGAGGAAAACACTCATACACCACTGACCAACACCGATCACACACACACCATCTCCTCTATTCCACAGCCGTCGGTCTTACTCTGAGGAAAACACTCATACGCCACTGACCAACACCGATCACACACACACCATCTCCTCTATTCCACAGCCGTCGGTCTTACTCTGAGGAAAACACTCATACACCACTGACCAACACCGATCACACACACACCATCTCCTCTATTCCACAGCCGTCGCTCTTACTCTGAGGAAAACACTCATACACCACTGACCAACACCGATCACACACACACCATCTCCTCTATTCCACAGCCGTCGCTCTTACTCTGAGGAAAACACTCATACGCCACTGACCAACACCGATCACACACACACCATCTCCTCTATTCCACAGCCGTCGGTCTTACTCTGAGGAAAACACTCATACACCACTGACCAACACCGATCACACACACACCATCTCCTCTATTACACAGCCGTCGCTCTTACTCTGAGGAAAACACTCATACACCACTGACCAACACCGATCACACACACACCATCTCCTCTATTCCACAGCCGCCGCTCTTACTCTGAGGAAAACACTCATACACCACTGACCAACACCGATCACACACACACCATCTCCTCTATTCCACAGCCGTCGCTCTTACTCTGAGGAAAACACTCATACGCCACTGACCAACACCGTTCACACACACACCATCTCCTCTATTCCACAGCCGTCGCTCTTACTCTGAGGAAAACACTCATACACCACTGACCAACACCGATCACACACACACCATCTCCTCTATTCCACAGCCGCCGCTCTTACTCTGAGGAAAACACTCATACACCACTGACCAACACCGATCACACACACACCATCTCCTCTATTCCACAGCCGTCGCTCTTACTCTGAGGAAAACACTCATACGCCACTGACCAACACCGATCACACACACACCATCTCCTCTATTCCACAGCCGTCGCTCTTACTCTGAGGAAAACACTCATACACCACTGACCAACACCGATCACACACACACCATCTCCTCTATTCCACAGCCGCCGCTCTTACTCTGAGGAAAACACTCATACGCCACTGACCAACACCGTTCACACACACACCATCTCCTCTATTCCACAGCCGTCGCTCTTACTCTGAGGAAAACACTCATACACCACTGACCAACACCGTTCACACACACACCATCTCCTCTATTCCACAGCCGTCGCTCTTACTCTGAGGAAAACACTCATACACCACTGACCAACACCGATCACACACACACCATCTCCTCTATTCCACAGCCGCCGCTCTTACTCTGAGGAAAACACTCATACGCCACTGACCAACACCGTTCACACACACACCATCTCCTCTATTCCACAGCCGTCGCTCTTACTCTGAGGAAAACACTCATACACCACTGACCAACACCGATCACACACACACCATCTCCTCTATTCCACAGCCGCCGCTCTTACTCTGAGGAAAACACTCATACGCCACTGACCAACACCGTTCACACACACACCATCTCCTCTATTCCACAGCCGTCGCTCTTACCTCTTACTCTGAGGAAAACACTCATACGCCACTGACCAACACCGATCACACACACACACCATCTCCTCTATTCCACAGCCGTCGCTCTTACTCTGAGGAAAACACTCATACACCACTGACCAACACCGATCACACACACACCATCTCCTCTATTCCACAGCCGCCGCTCTTACTCTGAGGAAAACACTCATACACCACTGACCAACACCGTTCACACACACACCATCTCCTCTATTCCACAGCCGTCGCTCTTACTCTGAGGAAAACACTCATACGCCACTGACCAACACCGATCACACACACACCATCTCCTCTATTCCACAGCCGCCGCTCTTACTCAGAGGAAAACACTCATACACCACTGACCAACACCGTTCACACACACACCATCTCCTCTATTCCACAGCCGTCGCTCTTACTCTGAGGAAAACACTCATACACCACTGACCAACACCGATCACACACACACCATCTCCTCTATTCCACAGCCGCCGCTCTTACTCTGAGGAAAACACTCATACGCCACTGACCAACACCGATCACACACACACCATCTCCTCTATTCCACAGCCGCCGCTCTTACTCTGAGGAAAACACTCATACACCACTGACCAACACCGTTCACACACACACCATCTCCTCTATTCCACAGCCGCCGCTCTTACTCAGAGGATAACACTCATACACCACTGACCAACACCGATCACACACACACCATCTCCTCTATTCCACAGCCGCCGCTCTTACCTCTTACTCTGAGGAAAACACTCATACGCCACTGACCAACACCGTTCACACACACACCATCTCCTCCATTCCACAGCCGCCGCTCTTACTCAGAGGAAAACACTCATACACCACTGACCAACACCGATCACACACACACCATCTCCTCTATCCCACAGCCGCCGCTCTTACTCTGAGGAAAACACTCATACACCACTGACAAACACCGATCACACACACACCATCTCCTCTATTCCACAGCCACCGCTCTTACTCTGAGGAAAACACTCATACACCACTGACCAACACCGTTCACACACACACCATCTCCTCTATTCCACAGCCGCCGCTCTTACCTCTTACTCTGAGGAAAACACTCATACGCCACTGACCAACACCGTTCACACACACACCATCTCCTCTATTCCACAGCCGCCGCTCTTACCTCTTACTCTGAGGAAAACACTCATACACCACTGACCAACACCGATCACACACACACCATCTCCTCTATTCCACAGCCGCCGCTCTTACCTCTTACTCTGAGGAAAACACTCATACACCACTGACCAACACCGTTCACACACACACCATCTCCTCTATTCCACAGCCACCGCTCTTACTCTGAGGAAAACACTCATACACCACTGACCAACACCGTTCACACACACACCATCTCCTCTATTCCACAGCCGCCGCTCTTACCTCTTACTCTGAGGAAAACACTCATACACCACTGACCAACACCGATCACACACACACCATCTCCTCTATTCCACAGCCGCCGCTCTTACCTCTTACTCTGAGGAAAACACTCATACGCCACTGACCAACACCGTTCACACACACACCATCTCCTCTATTCCACAGCCGCCGCTCTTACTCAGAGGAAAACACTCATACACCACTGACCAACACCGATCACACACACACCATCTCCTCTATCCCACAGCCGCCGCTCTTACTCTGAGGAAAACACTCATACACCACTGACCAACACCGTTCACACACACACCATCTCCTCTATTCCACAGCCGCCGCTCTTACTCTGAGGAAAACACTCATACACCACTGACCAACACCGTTCACACACACACCATCTCCTCTATTCCACAGCCGTCGCTCTTACTCTGAGGAAAACACTCATTCGCCACTGACCAACACCGATCACACACACACCATCTCCTCTATTCCACAGCCACCGCTCTTACTCTGAGGAAAACACTCATACACCACTGACCAACACCGATCACACACACACCATCTCCTCTATTCCACAGCCGCCGCTCTTACTCAGAGGAAAACACTCATACACCACTGACCAACACCGTTCACACACACACCATCTCCTCTATTCCACAGCCGTCGCTCTTACTCTGAGGAAAACACTCATTCGCCACTGACCAACACCGTTCACACACACACCATCTCCTCTATTCCACACCCGTCGCTCTTACTCTGAGGAAAACACTCATACGCCACTGACCAACACCGATCACACACACACCATCTCCTCTATTCCACACCCGTCGCTCTTACTCTGAGGAAAACACTCATACGCCACTGACCAACACCGATCACACACACACCATCTCCTCTATTCCACACCCGTCGCTCTTACTCTGAGGAAAACACTCATACGCCACTGACCAACACCGATCACACACACACCATCTCCTCTATTCCACAGCCGCCGCTCTTACTCTGAGGAAAACACTCATACACCACTGACCAACACCGATCACACACACACCATCTCCTCTATTCCACAGCTGCCGCTCTTACTCTGAGGAAAACACTCATACACCACTGACCAACACCGATCACACACACACCATCTCCTCTATTCCACAGCCGTCGCTCTTACTCAGAGGAAAACACTCATACGCCACTGACCAACACCGTTCACACACACACCATCTCCTCTATTCCACAGCCGTCGCTCTTACTCAGAGGAAAACACTCATACACCACTGACCAACACCGTTCACACACACACCATCTCCTCTATTCCACAGCCGCCGCTCTTACTCTGAGGAAAACACTCATACACCACTGACCAACACCGTTCACACACACACCATCTCCTCTATTCCACAGCCGTCGCTCTTACTCTGAGGAAAACACTCATACACCACTGACCAACACCGATCACACACACACCATCTCTATTCCACAGCCGCCGCTCTTACTCTGAGGAAAACACTCATACGCCACTGACCAACACCGTTCACACACACACCATCTCCTCTATTCCACAGCCGCCGCTCTTACTCAGAGGAAAACACTCATACGCCACTGACCAACACCGATCACACACACACCATCTCCTCTATTCCACACCCGTCGCTCTTACTCTGAGGAAAACACTCATACGCCACTGACCAACACCGATCACACACACACCATCTCCTCTATTCCACAGCCGTCGCTCTTACTCTGAGGAAAACACTCATACGCCACTGACCAACACCGTTCACACACACACCATCTCCTCTATTCCACAGCCGCCGCTCTTACTCAGAGGAAAACACTCATACGCCACTGACCAACACCGATCACACACACACCATCTCCTCTATTCCACACCCGTCGCTCTTACTCTGAGGAAAACACTCATACGCCACTGACCAACACCGTTCACACACACACCATCTCCTCTATTCCACAGCCGTCGCTCTTACTCTGAGGAAAACACTCATACACCACTGACCAACACCGTTCACACACACACCATCTCCTCTATTCCACAGCCGTCGCTCTTACTCTGAGGAAAACACTCATACACCACTGACCAACACCGATCACACACACACCATCTCTATTCCACAGCCGTCGCTCTTACTCAGAGGAAAACACTCATACACCACTGACCAACACCGTTCACACACACACCATCTCCTCTATTCCACAGCCGTCGGTCTTACTCTGAGGAAAACACTCATACACCACTGACCAACACCGATCACACACACACCATCTCCTCTATTCCACAGCCGCCGCTCTTACTCTGAGGAAAACACTCATACACCACTGACCAACACTGATCACACACACACCATCTCCTCTATTCCACAGCCGCCGCTCTTACTCTGAGGAAAACACTCATACGCCACTGACCAACACCGATCACACACACACCATCTCTATTCCACAGCCGTCGCTCTTACTCAGAGGAAAACACTCATACACCACTGACCAACACCGTTCACACACACACCATCTCCTCTATTCCACAGCCGTCGGTCTTACTCTGAGGAAAACACTCATACACCACTGACCAACACCGATCACACACACACCATCTCCTCTATTCCACAGCCGCCGCTCTTACTCTGAGGAAAACACTCATACACCACTGACCAACACCGATCACACACACACCATCTCCTCTATTCCACAGCCGTCGCTCTTACTCTGAGGAAAACACTCATACACCACTGACCAACACCGATCACACACACACCATCTCCTCTTTTCCACAGCCGTCGCTCTTACTCTGAGGAAAACACTCATACACCACTGACCAACACCGATCACACACAAACCATCTCCTCTATTCCACAGCCGTCGCTCTTACTCTGAGGAAAACACTCATACACCACTGACCAACACCGTTCACACACACACCATCTCCTCTATTCCACAGCCGTCGCTCTTACTCTGAGGAAAACACTCATACACCACTGACCAACACCGATCACACACACACCATCTCCTCTATTCCACAGCCGCCGCTCTTACTCAGAGGAAAACACTCATACGCCACTGACCAACACCGATCACACACACACCATCTCCTCTATTCCACAGCCGTCGGTCTTACTCTGAGGAAAACACTCATACACCACTGACCAACACCGATCACACTCACACCATCTCCTCTATTCCACAGCCGCCGCTCTTACTCAGAGGAAAACACTCATACACCACTGACCAACACCGATCACACACACACCATCTCCTCTATTCCACAGCCGCCGCTCTCACTCAGAGGAAAACACTCATACACCACTGACCAACACCGATCGCACACACACCATCTCCTCTATCCCACAGCCGCCGCTCTTACTCAGAGGAAAACACTCATACACCACTGACCAACACCGATCACACACACACCATCTCCTCTATTCCACAGCCGTCGCTCTTACTCTGAGGAAAACACTCATACACCACTGACCAACACCGATCACACACACACCATCTCCTCTATTCCACAGCCGTCGCTCTTACTCTGAGGAAAACACTCATACGCCACTGACCAACACCGATCACACACACACCATCTCCTCTATTCCACAGCCGCCGCTCTTACTCTGAGGAAAACACTCATACACCACTGACCAACACCGATCACACACACACCATCTCCTCTATTCCACAGCCGTCGCTCTTACTCTGAGGAAAACACTCATCCGCCACTGACCAACACCGATCACACACACACCATCTCCTCTATTCCACAGCCGCCGCTCTTACTCTGAGGAAAACACTCATACACCACTGACCAACACCGATCACACACACACCATCTCCTCTATTCCACAGCCGTCGCTCTTACTCTGAGGAAAACACTCATACGCCACTGACCAACACCGATCACACACACACCATCTCCTCTATTCCACAGCCGTCGCTCTTACTCTGAGGAAAACACTCATACGCCACTGACCAACACCGTTCACACACACACCATCTCCTCTATTCCACAGCCGTCGCTCTTACTCTGAGGAAAACACTCATACGCCACTGACCAACACCGATCACACACACACACCATCTCCTCTATTCCACAGCCGCCGCTCTTACTCTGAGGAAAACACTCATACACCACTGACCAACACCGATCACACACACACCATCTCCTCTATTCCACAGCCGCCGCTCTTACTCTGAGGAAAACACTCATACACCACTGACCAACACCGATCACACACACACCATCTCCTCTATTCCACAGCCGCCGCTCTTACTCAGAGGAAAACACTCATACGCCACTGACCAACACCGATCACACACACACCATCTCCTCTATTCCACAGCCGTCGCTCTTACTCTGAGGAAAACACTCAGTTATATTTCATATATAAATTATTAATCAGAGTTACTTCCCCGCTTTATAATGGCAGCCCTAAAAAGTGCATCCATCATCATAACAGTAAATCCATACGGGTCACGATGGGTTAATAAAGGCCTTCTGAAGCCAAGCAATACATTAGTTTATTTATAATTTATAATAGTTATTTCTAATTTGATTATAGTTTATTTATAACTTTATAAACTATAATCACTGGCTTCCGGTAACGGCTATATGCAAGTCTACTTCCGGTGGAAGAGTGACCTCTGACCCGACGCATGACCCGATGCATGACGAGTGACCTCTGACCCGACGCATGACGAGTGACCTCTGACCCGACACATGACGAGTGACCTCTGACCCGACGCATAACGAGTGACCTCTGACCCGACGCATGACCTCTGACCCGACGCATGACCTCTGACCCGACACGACGTGTGACCTCTGACCCGACACATGACGAGTGACCTCTGACCCGACGTATGACGAGTGACCTCTGACCCGACACATGACTAGTGACCTCTGACCCGACACATGACGAGTGACCTCTGACCCGACGCATAACGAGTGACCTCTGACCCGACGCATGACCTCTGACCCGACGCATGACCTCTGACCCGACACGACGCGTGACCTCTGACCCGACACATGACGAGTGACCTCTGACCCGACGTATGACGAGTGACCTCTGACCCGACACATGACGAGTGACCTCTGACCCGACACATGACGAGTGACCTCTGACCCGACGCATGACCTCTGACCCGACACGACGCGTGACCTCTGACCCAACACATGACGAGTGACCTCTGACCCGACGTATGACGAGTGACCTCTGACCCGACGCATGACCTCTGACCCGACACATGACGCGTGACCTCTGACCCGACACATGACGAGTGACCTCTGACCCGACGTATGACGAGTGACCTCTGACTCGACACATGACGCGTGACCTCTGACCCGACACATGACCTCTGACCCGACGTATGACGAGTGACCTCTGACCCGACACATGACGAGTGACCTCTGACCCGACACATGACGAGTGACCTCTGACCCGACACATGATGAAAGTGGAAGCACAGAGGATCGAGTAAAAGGATTTTAAGAGAAATGTGGGAGGAGCTTGAGTTTGTTGTTTGAACCACGTGAGCTTACACTACTCGGGTAAAAGGTTATGCATGCATTGGGTCAGAGTTCACTTGTTATGTGTCGGGTCAGAGGTCATGCATGCATTGGGTCAGAGGTCACTTGTCATGTGTCGGGTCAGAGGTCACTCGTCATGCGTTGGGTCAGAGGTCATGCGTCGGGTATGAGGTCATGCATCAGGTCAGAGGTCACTCATCATGCGTTGGGTCAGGTCACATGTCATGCGTCGGGTCAGAGGTCACTCGTCATGCGTCTGTTCAGAGGTTACTCGTCAGGTCAGAGGTCACGTCATTCGTCGGGTCAGAGGTTACTCGTCATGCGTCGGGTCAGAGGTCACTCATCATGCGTTGGGTCAGAGGTCACACATCATGTGTCGGGTCAGAGCTCATGAGTTGGGACAGGTCACATGTCATGCGTCGGGTCAGAGGTCACTTTTCAGCTGGAACTAGACTCTCGTTCGGCCGTTACCGGACGCCAGTGATTATAGTTTATAAAGTTATAAATATGTATATTTTTCTTCAGAAGGCCTTTATTAACCTCTTGGTGACCCGTATGGATTTACTGTTATGATGGATGAGCTTTTTTGGGCTTCAGAATCCCATCCTCCATTCACTGCCATTATAAATCTGGGCAGAGCAGGATATGTTCTAATATAACTCTGATTGTGTTCGTCTGAAAGTTGAAACTCATTTACACCTAGGAAGGCTTGAGTGAGAGTAAATCATGGGCTAATTCGCATTTTTGGGTGAATAACTCTTTAGTTGCCTAGATTAGACCTCAGTTCAATTAGGACATCTATAAGTGTGCCTTAGAAACACACATTACTGATGTGCATCTGGAGACGAAACATTGGTTCTGACATATTTTAAGATCTGCCAGTGCGAGTTGCTTTCAGCTCAAACATGTGTTTTACTCTGGGATTAGTTTAACCCTTTCTAGTCTAGAGAGTCTGATCGCTTCAACAACCATTCTTCTGTATTCCATCAAAACATCATCATCCACAGACTGGTACCAGTAATACTGCCAGCAGATGGACTCAGATGAATCAGATTACTAGAGTAATTGTTAACCAGCTCTCTCACTGGACATTTCTTCCTGATCCAGATATCTGTAAATATGTGGCGTTACTCATTCAGTCACAGAACTCAATCCACAGTCTGCATCACCTGCACTGGACTAACTCCAGGGACAACCAGCTACGTGCAAAACAGAGAATCAGTGAGATGGAAAAATGGAAAAATGTGAGGTCACTATTACAAGGAGAAGCAAACAACGTGAAGAAAAGAGGAAACAGAGACCGATGGGATAGTTAGTGGTTTTCTGAGGCACATGAAACATTTTAGCCAATCTGATTGTTTGTGAAAGAAATGATTTTGATCAGAAGTTGAGTTTCAGCACAGAGCGGCTCTGCTCTCTCTCAGGGTAATGAGGACTGACACGAGTGAGAGACACAGCATTCACAGGGGGAAGGGAGAGAGGGAGGGAGAGAGAGAGAGGGGGGAGAGAGAGAGAAAGAGAGAGAGAGAGAGAGGGGGGAGAGAGAGAGAAAGAGAGAGAGAGAGAGAGAGAGGGGGGGGGTGTCCGACACACATGCCTGTTCATATGCCAGAAGAGCGAGTTACTGGAGGAAACTAATGTTTTTACTCATCAAGGACGCAAACAAATCCATTTCAGATAAATGCTAAACTTTCTATTCATCAAAGAATCCTGAGAACACAAATCTGTTTTCAACACAGATAATAATCATAAATGTTTCTTGAGCATCAAAATCCTCATATTAGAATGATTTCTGAAGGATCATGTGACACTGAAGACTGGAGTAATGATGCTGAAAATCCAGCTTTGATCTCAGGATTAAATTACACTTTAATATACACTGGACAAAATTATAAACGCAACACTTTTGTTTTTTCCCCCAATTTGGTGAATTGAATGTTCATTTCTCTACTATAAGCCGAGACGGCTTATGGTAGAGAGGCGTTTCAGAGAATTTGGCAGTACATCCAACCGGCCTCACAACCGCAGACCATGTGTTACCACACCAGCCCAGGACCTCCACATCCAGCATCTTCACCTCCAAGATCGTGTGAGACCAGCCACCCGGACAGCGGCTGCAACAATCGGTTTGCATAACCAAAGAGTTTCTGCACAAACTGTCAGAAACTGTCTCAGGGAAGCTCATCTGCATGCTCGTCGTCCTCATCGGGTCTCCACCTGACTGCAGTTCGTCGTCGGAACAGACTCGAGTGGGCAAATGCTCACATCAGATGGCGTCTGGCGCTTTGGAGAGCTGTTCTCTTCACGGATGAATCCCGGTTTTGCCTGTACAGGGCAGATGGCAGACTGCGTGTCTGGCGTCGTGTGGGTGAGCGGTTAGCTGATGTCAGCGTTGTGGATCGAGTGGCCATGGTGGCGGTGGGGTTATGGTATGGGCAGGCATATGTTATGGACAACGAACACAGGTGCATTTTATTGATGGCATTTTGAATGCACAGAGAAACCGTGACGAGATCCTGAGGCCCATTGTTGTGCCATTCATCCACGACCATCACCTCATGTTGCAGCATGATAACGCACGGCCCCATGTTGGAGGATCTGTACACGATTCCTGGAAGCTGAAAACATCCCAGTTCTTGCATGGCCAGCACACTCACCGGACATGTCCCCCACTGAGCATGTTTGGGATGCTCTGGATCGGCGAATACGACAGCGTGTTCTAGTTCCTGCCAATATCCAGCAACTTCGCACAGCCATTGAAGAGGAGTGGACCAACATCACACAGGCCACAATCAACAACCTGATCAACTCTATGCAAAGGAGATGTGTTGCACTGCGTGAGGCAAATGGTGGAGGAACTGATGGAGGAACTGATGGAGGAACAGAGGGAGGAACTGATGGAGGAACAGAGGAACTGACGTAGGAACTGAGGAGGAACTGAGGAGGAACTGAGGGGGAACAGAGGAACTGACGAAGGAACTGACGGAGGAACAGAGGGCGGAACTGACGGATGAACTGAGGAGGAACTGACGGAGGAACAGAGGGAGGAACTGAAGAGGAACTGACGGAGGAACAGAGGGAAGAACTGAGGAGGAACTGACGGAGGAACTGACGGAGGAACTGACGGAGGAACTGACAGAGGAACAGAGGGAGGAACTGACGGAGGAACTGACGAAGGAACGGAGGAACTGAGGGAGGAACAGATGGAGGAACTGACGGAGGAACTGAGGGAGGAACTGAGGGGAACTGACGAAGGAACTGACGAAGGAACTGACGGAGGAACTGAGGAGGAACTGACGGAGGAACTGAGGAGGAACTGACAGAGGAACTGATTGATGAACTGATGAGGAACTGAGGAGGAACTGACGGAGAAACAGAGGGAGGAACAGACGGAGGAACAGAGGGAGGAACTGAGGAAGGAACTGAGGGAGGAACTGAGGGAGGAACTGAGGAAGGAACTGAGGGAGGAACTGAGGGAGGAACTGAGGAAGGAACTGAGGGAGGAACTGAGGAAGGAACTGAGGGAGGAACTGAGGGAGGAACTGACGGAGGAACTGATTGATGAACTGATGAGGAACTGAGGAGGAACTGACGGAGAAACAGGGAGGAACTGAGGAAGGAACTGAGGGAGGAACTGACAGAGGAACAGAGGGAGGAACTGACGGAGGAACTGACGAAGGAACTGAGGAACTGAGGGAGGAACAGATGGAGGAACTGACGGAGGAACTGAGGGAGGAACTGAGAGGAACTGAGAGGAACTGACGAAGGAACTGACGAAGGAACTGACGGAGGAACTGAGGAGGAACTGACGGAGGAACTGAGGAGGAACTGACGGAGGAACTGAGGAGGAACTGACAGAGGAACTGATTGATGAACTGATGAGGAACTGAGGAGGAACTGACGGAGAAACAGAGGGAGGAACAGACATAGGAACAGAGGGAGGAACTGAGGAAGGAACTGAGGGAGGAACTGAGGAAGGAACTGAGGGAGGAACTGAGGGAGGAACTGAGGAAGGAACTGAGGGAGGAACTGATTGATGAACTGAGGAGGAACTAAGGAGGAACTGAGGAGGAACTGATGGAGAAACAGAGGGAGGAACAGACGGAGGAACAGAGGGAGGAACTGAGGGAGGAACTGAGGGAAGAACTGAGGGAGGAACTGAGGAAGGAACTGAGGGAAGAACTGAGGGAGGAACTGAGGGAGGAACTGACGGAGGAACTGATTGATGAACTGATGAGGAACTGAGGAGGAACTGACGGAGAAACAGGGAGGAACTGAGGAAGGAACTGAGGGAGGAACTGAGGGAGGAACTGACGGAGGAACAGAGGGAGGAACTGAGGGAGGAACTGACGGAGGAACTGAGGGAGGAACTGACGGAGGAACTGAGGAAGGAACTGAGGGAGGAACCGACGGAGTAACTGAGGGAGAACTGATTGATGAACTGATGAGGAACTGAGGAGGAACTGACGGAGAAACAGAGGGAGGAACAGAGGGAGGAACTGAGGAAGGAACTGAGGGAGGAACTGACAGAGGAACTGACGGAGGAACAGAGGGAGGAACTGATTGGTGAACTGATGAGGAACTGACGGAGAAACAGAGGGAGGAACTGATGGAGGAACAGAGGGAGGAACTGAGGAAGGAACTGAGGAAGGAACTGAGGGAGGAACTGAGGGAGGAACTGACGGAGGAACAGAGGGAGGAACTGAGGAAGGAACTGAGGGAGGAACTGACGGAGGAACTGAGGAGGAACTGACGGAGGAACTGACGGAGGAAGAGAGGGAGGAACTGAGGAAGGAACTGATGGAGGAACTGACGGAGGAACTGAGGGAGGAACTGAGGAGGAACTGACGGAGGAACTGAGGAAGGAACTGAGGGAGGAACTGACGGAGGAAGAGAGGGAGGAACTGAGGAAGGAACTGATGGAGGAACTGAGGGAGGAACTGAGGGAGGAACTGACGGAGGAACTGACGGAGGAACAGAGGAAGGAACTGAGGGAGGAACTGAAGGAGGAACAGAGGGAGGAACTGAGGAAGGAACTGAGGGAGGAACTGACGGAGGAACTGAGGAGGAACTGACGGAGGAACTGAGGGAGGAACTGACGGAGGAACAGAGGGAGGAACTGAGGGAGGAACTGACGGAGGAACAGAGGGAGGAACTGAGGGAGGAACTGAGGGAGGAACTGAGGGAGGAACTGACGGAGGAACAGAGGAAGGAACTGAGGGAGGAACTGACGGAGGAACAGAGGGAGGAACTGAGGAAGGAACTGAGGGAGGAACTGACGGAGGAACTGAGGAGGAACTGACGGAGGAACTGAGGGAGGAACTGACGGAGGAAGAGAGGGAGGAACTGAGGAAGGAACTGATGGAGGAACTGACGGAGGAACTGAGGGAGGAACTGAGGAGGAACTGACGGAGGAACTGAGGAAGGAACTGAGGAAGGAACTGAGGGAGGAACTGAGGGAGGAACTGAGGGAGGAACTGACGGAGGAAGAGAGGGAGGAACTGAGGAAGGAACTGAGGGAGGAACTGACGGAGGAACTGACGGAGGAACTGACGGAGGAACTGAGGAGGAACTGACGGAGGAACTGACGGAGGAACAGAGGAGGAACTGAGGAGGAACTGACGGAGGAACTGAGGAGGAACTGACGGAGGAACTGAGGAGGAACAGAGGAGGAACTGAGGAGGAACTGACGGAGGACCTGAGGAGAAACTGACGGAGGAACTGACGGAGGAACTGACGGAGGAACTGACGGAGGAAGAGAGGGAGGAACTGACGGAGGAAGAGAGGGAGGAACTGACGGAGGAAGAGAGGGAGGAACTGACGGAGGAAGAGAGGGAGGAACTGACGGAGGAACTGACGGAGGAACTGACGGAGGAAGAGAGGGAGGAACTGACGGAGGAAGAGAGGGAGGAACTGACGGAGGAAGAGAGGGAGGAACTGACGGAGGAAGAGAGGGAGGAACTGACGGAGGAAGAGAGGGAGGAACTGACGGAGGAAGAGAGGGAGGAACTGACGGAGGAAGAGAGAGAGAGGGAGGAACTGACGGAGGAAGAGAGGGAGGAAGAGAGGGAGGAACTGAGGGAGGAACTGAGGGAGGAACTGACGGAGATCAAGCGTTCTCAGACCTGGTTGAATGTTTTGAAGTGCAGCTCCTTGTAAAGCGCGTCCCGCTCGTCCAGCTCCACCCATCCAGTGGCCTTCAGCTCCAGCAGAACCTGCTCGCGCTCCGCCGGGGAGAGCCAGTCTGAGGCCTACAGGAACACACAACTGTTCATTATACACACACTCATACACACACACACACTCATACACACTCTCTCTCTCTCACACACACACACACAATCACAGCTCCAACAGAACCTGCTTACGCTCCGCCTGGGAGAGCCAGTCTGAGGCCTACAGGAACACACCGTCATCATTACACACACACACACACATACACGCACACACACTCATCCACACTCTCTCTCTCACACACACACACAATCACAGCTCCAACAGAACCTGCTTACGCTCCGCCTGGGAGATCCAGTCTGAGGCCTACAGGAACACACAACTTTTCATTATACACACACTCATACACACACACACACACTCATACACACTCTCTCTCTCACACACACACACACTCACAGCTCCAGCAGAACCTGCTTACGCTCCGCCGGGGAGAGCCAGTCTGAGGCCTACAGGAACACACCGTCATCATTACACACACACACATACACGCACACACACTCATCCACACACTCATATCATACACTCTTACACACACACAGTCTGCAGTAACGGAGGTTCTTGCACAGATTGATACTGGTTTCTACATTTATATGGTTGGTGTAATAAAGCATTACATTAAACTCTTCCCAGTTATTCTCTAATCAGCATGACAATCTTTACAGTTATGAACATCTTACTTGGACATCAAACCAAACTATTGAGCTCAACATATACTTCCTTTATTTTCTGAGCATTTTAGTTATATTTGGTTTAATATGAGTGTAATAGTAATTAATAAGTGGAAAAATGAAGCCTACCATTACATACAATTATTACAGTTTATTTTTTAAGTTAATAAAATCATCTAGTGTATTGAGTAAGGCACTGATTGAGTGAAAAAAGAGCATCATCACATAATCCTATCTGTGTAGATGAACAGAAGCGAGATGATGAATGACAGATCACAGTGATTGAGATGTTTAATCCACACTGTCAAACACAGTAAATCACGTGTGCTGTTATTCGCGCTCAGAAAGACACATTCATACATTAATAACTGGTGATTCTATAACGCGCGTTCAGGCTTCAATATTGTGGATTTTGTTCGTCAGTTTAAAGGGTGTTTGCGCCACCTGTCGGTCATAACCGGTCATAACAGAGCCATGGCGCTCGAGATCCGCTGCAGAACAAGATCATGAGTGTGAGTGAGTGAGTGTGTGTGTGTGTGTGTGTGTGCGTCTGAGAGTGAGAGAGAGAGAGAGAGAGAGAGAGAGAGAGAGAGAGAGAGAGAGAGAGAGAGAGAGAGAGAGAGAGAGAGAGAGAGAGAGAGAGAGAGAGAGAGAGAGTGTGTGTAAGTGTAAGTGTGTGTGTGTGTGTGTGTGTGTGTGTGTGAGGGAGAGAGAGAGAGGGGGAGAGAGAGAGAGTGACACACTATCACACAGAACCATTGAGAGCACAAAAACATACACCTACCTCGGCCTGAAAATAACTCCAACTGGCAACTTTACTTTGGCTGTGAATGAACTCAAAGAGAAAGCTCAAAGGGCTTTCTATGCCATAAAAAGATCCATCAAAATTGACATCCCAATCCAAATTTGGCTCAAACTTTTCAAATCAATAATTGAACCAATTGTTTTATATGGCAGTGAAGTGTGGGGTCCTTCTATCAAATTTGATTTTTTAAATTGGGAAAAACATCCAATTGAAACTCTACATTTAGATTTCTGTAAACGAATTCTCAAAGTCCAAAGGAAAACACCAAACAACGGATGCAGGGCAGAATTAGGCCAATACCCTCTCCTTCTAAACATCCAAAAAAGAGCCATCAAATTCTGGAAACACCTAAAAACAAGCGACCCCAACACATACCACTACAAAGCCCTACAACACCAAGAGCTGAGCGTAGCGAGGAGTCCCCTGTGCCACACACACACACACACACACACACCTGAGAGGAGTCCCGTGTGCCAGCGGGTGCTGAGACTGACTGGGCTCTCTCCTGCAGAGATCAGCTCGCCTCAGCACACACACACACTCACACACATTCGGCCCGCACAAATTATCACCACAGAACAAGACAAGTACATCACCCATTGGACAAACACCATTAAAAACCAACACAAACTGGAATGTTATTCGGCACTAAATCGAGAGTACACTGTTGCGAACTACCTGAGCACAGTGAGTGATGTGAGACTCAGGAGAACCCTGACGATGTACAGACTCAGCGAGCACAGCCTGGCCATAGAGACGGGAGTGTGTGTGTGTGTGTGTGTGTGTGTGTGTGTGTGTGTGTGTGTGTGTGTGTGTGTGTGTGTGAGAGAGAGACTCAGCGAGCACAGCCTGGCCATAGAGACGGGCCGGCGCAGACAGACCTGGCTCTCCCGTGAGGACAGACTCTGCCCGCACTGCACCCTGGGAGTGACGGAGACCGAGCTGCACTTCCTCACAGACTGCCCAAAATATAAACGCATCAGAGACCACTATTACCCCAAAATTAATCAAATATTTCCCCATTTTAACACCTGTAACCCAACCCAAAAACTCCGTTTCATTCTTGGCGAAGAAGCCAAATGCTCATATATAGCTGCAAAATTTGTATCATCCTGCCATATCCTGAGGGACGACCAGAGACCAGCAAACATCCAATAAACACACACTCACAGCCTAAGACCTACACAGTACACACACGCACACACACACTCACAGCCTAAGACCTACACAGTACACACACGCACACACACACTCACAGCCTAAGACCTACACACATGTATATGTTCAATTCCAAGTTCAGTGTTCGTTTGTTTTTTGCTTGTTTTTGTTTTGTACAGAGATGTTTTCCAAATCCTTTATATTTTATTTATTAATCTTTGTTTATTTTATTATTATGGTTTTATGCTTTCAGTATTATTATTTTGTGTACTAAATGTTCTAAATCATTTTCTATGTTGTTTTGATGCTTTGGCAATACAAAATGTATTTTTTTGTCATGCCAATAAAGCTTTCTGAATTGAATTGAATTGAGTGTGTGTCTGAGAGAGAGAGAGAGAGAGAGAGAGAGAGAGAGAGAGAGAGAGAGAGAGAGAGAGAGAGAGAGAGAGAGAGAGAGAGAGAGAGAGAGAGAGAGAGAGAGAGAGAGAGAGAGAGAGAGAGAGAGAGAGACACTGATCTTATTGATCCGCTAGATGGCGCTCGACTCCAGTGGCTAGTTACGGTGGTCGAGAGGTGCAATTTGCAAAACAATCACAATAATGACAACACATTAACAAACGACACTTGCTGTTGGCTTGACTGTCGGTATTAATGATTATTTCGAGAATGGGTTAAATCTGACACACACAGAAGTGTCTCCCTTTCTAGGGAACCAAATGTAGCATTTATTTGATTAGCTGCCAAATACTAGGATTAGTAACGTTACAAACCACTCACACACTGGAAGCTCGTGCGTGTTTTTAGTCTAGCCTTTGATTGGTCGACGCGCTGCCGACGTCACTTCAGTGAAAGAGCGCTCGTGCTCGTCGCGTTCCCAGTTATTGGTCAAAATGAACACTTCTTACCATTCTCCCTGTACGGCTCTCCGCAGACAGAGAACAGCGGGATAGTTTAGTGAACACACTCGGCCATCGGCGGCTGGAGGTCAGAGTAAACATTAACCAGCTCATGGCCGCCCTGTGACAGCAGCAGCAGCGCGGGAAACAGCGGAGAGAGCTGCCCCGACACCGCCTGAGCAGAATATATTACAGTGCCGATGATGATGATGGCTGTGTTCAGTTCAGTGTATACCATTAGATGAGGCGTGTAGGTTCCCTCAGTGTAACACTAGATGAGGCGTGCAGGTTCCCTCAGTGTATACCACTAGATGAGGCGCTCTAGTAAGTGAACATGTTTCTGCGGCTCCAGCGGTCCTCCCTGGCCGGGTCTCTGTCAGTTAAAGGGACAGTTCACCCAAAAATTCTGTCATCATTTACTCTTCCTCAAGCTGTTTCAAACCTGTATGAGTTTCTTTCTTCTGCTGAACACAGGAAGATATTATGGAGTAATTAATGATTTTTGCACGAAAGTGAATCAATCAAAACTAACTTTATTGGACAACTTTATTCTAGAGCTGCAGTAAAGCCTAACTATCTCTGTTACTGTAATCTCCCATTATCACTGTAAAGCTGCCTTGAAACAATCTATAATGTTAAAAGCGCTAAAGAAATGAAGCTAGGAGACTTGACTTAAATAATGTTTGTAATCAAACAGACTTCCATAGTAGGAAAAAAAAATATGGATATTAATTTACAATATGTATAAATTACATACTATTGATTACTATATATTTCATAATAAAACAAATTGAACGTAATTTCTTTCACTTGATAAAATTTATAGATTAAAAATAGCCTAATAATATTAATAGCCTACTAAGTTGAACATAATTTTTTCAATAAATAAATGACTAAATGTAAATGTGTAAATGTAAATTTATTGGTCAAAATCATGTCTGACCCATCATATCTTCCGATATATCGCGCATCTTACTCGTGCTGTTCAATTTTTATAATCAGCATGTAAAAAAAAAACATTATAATATTTTGACAAAAATGAAATTAAATGCGCTTATTTAATGGCTACAACACACATATAGTGGGCCTGACTCTCTAAATATTGAAACAATTAACATTAACAATGCTGAAGTGCAGTTAATTAATAGTAAATGTTAATCTAATTAGGTGTTACCGATTTTTTATATACCGATTCAGAGGTCTCGTGAGTTCAGTGTTGGACAGGTCAGTTCACACACCGCGGTAATTCAGGAGAACAAATCTCCAAATGCTCCACGTGAAATTGCGGTCTTCCGACCTTTTACTATCGTGTCAATTGATTTTGATTAATATGCGCGAGAAGTGTTTGAAGTGAGAGTGCGCGCGGCCGGGGCTCTCTCTCTCTCTCTCTGCTCGTGATGCGCCCTGTCAAGCGCAGCAGTCATTCTATTCTACATCACTCACCGATCAAAAAAGGCTTTGGCGGGACAAAAATTTGCCGTTATTATGTCAAAATACCGAGATATTATATTGAAATAACGACTTAATATCTCGAAATAACATATATTTGAATATAATTAATTCCAGACATTATTTTGGGGGGTGCTATCGGGGTGCTTTGGACTTTCTTGGGGGAGCTGAAGCACCTGCTAGCCCCTCCCTAGCGCCGCCCATGGTTATAACACTGAGGCGTCTTTATGGCTTCTGTTTTCTGATCGTCATTTTGGAAAGAGTGTTCTGCAAAAACTTATTTGGAGGAAATTTAAACGGCATCCGATTCATTCAGCAGAATTGCAGTTAATACAGCAGCGACCACAGAGTGTGTGTGTGTGTGTGCGGCTGTCTCTGGAGTCAGTGGTGATGTCAGTGCAGTGTAGGACTGATCTGGAGTCAGTGGTGATGAAGTGCAGTGTAGGACTGATCTGGAGTCAGTGGTGATGTCAGTGCAGTGTAGGCCTGATCTGGAGTCAGTGGTGATGTCAGTGCAGTGTAGGACTGATCTGGAGTCAGTGGTGATGAAGTGCAGTGTAGGCCTGATCTGGAGTCAGTGGTGATGTCAGTGCAGTGTAGGCCTGATCTGGAGTCAGTGGTGATGTCAGTGCAGTGTAGGACTGATCTGGAGTCAGTGGTGATGTCAGTGCAGTGTAGGACTGATCTGGAGTCAGTGGTGATGTCAGTGCAGTGTAGGACTGATCTGGAGTCAGTGGTGATGAAGTGCAGTGTAGGACTGATCTGGAGTCAGTGGTGATGTCAGTGCAGTGTAGGACTGATCTGGAGTCAGTGGTGATGTCAGTGCAGTGTAGGACTGATCTGGAGTCAGTGGTGATGTCAGTGCAGTGTAGGACTGATCTGGAGTCAGTGGTGATGTCAGTGCAGTGTAGGACTGATCTGGAGTCAGTGGTGATGAAGTGCAGTGTAGGACTGATCTGGAGTCAGTGGTGATGTCAGTGCAGTGTAGGACTGATCTGGAGTCAGTGGTGATGTCAGTGCAGTGTAGGACTGATCTGGAGTCAGTGGTGATGTCAGTGCAGTGTAGGCCTGATCTGGAGTCAGTGGTGATGTCAGTGCAGTGTAGGACTGATCTGGAGTCAGTGGTGATGAAGTGCAGTGTAGGCCTGATCTGGAGTCAGTGGTGATGTCAGTGCAGTGTAGGACTGATCTGGAGTCAGTGGTGATGTCAGTGCAGTGTAGGACTGATCTGGAGTCAGTGGTGATGTCAGTGCAGTGTAGGACTGATCTGGAGTCAGTGGTGATGAAGTGCAGTGTAGGACTGATCTGGAGTCAGTGGTGATGTCAGTGCAGTGTAGGACTGATCTGGAGTCAGTGGTGATGTCAGTGCAGTGTAGGGACTGATCTGGAGTCAGTGGTGATGTCAGTGCAGTGTAGGACTGATCTGGAGTCAGTGGTGATGTCAGTGCAGTGTAGGACTGATCTGGAGTCAGTGGTGATGAAGTGCAGTGTAGGACTGATCTGGAGTCAGTGGTGATGTCAGTGCAGTGTAGGACTGATCTGGAGTCAGTGGTGATGTCAGTGCAGTGTAGGACTGATCTGGAGTCAGTGGTGATGTCAGTGCAGGTAGCCTGATCTGGAGTCAGTGGTGATGTCAGTGCAGTGGTAGGACTGATCTGGAGTCAGTGGTGATGTCAGTGCAGTGTAGGCCTGATCTGGAGTCAGTGGTGATGTCAGTGCAGTGTAGGACTGATCTGGAGTCAGTGGTGATGTCAGTGCAGTGTAGGGACTGATCTGGAGTCAGTGTTGATGTCAGTGCAGTGTAGGACTGATCTGGAGTCGTGGTGTTGTCAGTGCAGTGTAGGCCTGATCTGGAGTCAGTGGTGATGTCAGTGCAGTGTAGGCCTGATCTGAGTCAGTGGTGATGTCAGTGCATTGTAGGCCTGATCTGGAGTCAGTGGTGATGTCAGTGCAGTGTAGGCCTGATCTGGAGTCAGTGGTGATGTCAGTGCATTGTAGGGCCTGATCTGGAGTCAGTGGTGATGAAGTGCAGTGTAGGACTGATCTGGAGTCAGTGGTGATGAAGTGCAGTGTAGGCCTGATCTGGAGTCAGTGGTGATGTCAGTGCATTGTAGGCCTGATCTGGAGTCAGTGGTGATGAAGTGCAGTGTAGGCCTGATCTGGAGTCAGTGGTGATGAAGTGCAGTGTAGGCCTGATCTGGAGTCAGTGGTGATGTCAGTGCATTGTAGGCCTGATCTGGAGTCAGTGGTGATGAAGTGCAGTGTAGGACTGATCTGGAGTCAGTGGTGATGAAGTGCAGTGTAGGCCTGATCTGGAGTCAGTGGTGATGTCAGTGCAGTGTAGAACTGATCTGGAGCAGTGATGAAGTGCAGGTAGGACTGATCTGGAGTCAGTGATGTCAGTTGCAGTGTAGGACTGATCTGGAGTCAGTGGTGATGAAGTGCAGTGTAGGACTGATCTGGAGTCAGTGATGGTCAGTGCAGTGTAGGACTGATCTGGAGTCAGTGGTGATGTCAGTGCAGTGTAGGCCTGATCTGGAGTCAGTGGTGATGAAGTGCAGTGTAGGACTGATCTGGAGTCAGTGGTGATGTCAGTGCAGTGTAGGCCTGATCTGGAGTCAGTGGTGATGTCAGTGCAGTGTAGGACTGATTCTGGAGTCAGTGGTGTGTCAGTGCAGTGTAGGACTGATCTGGAGTCAGTGGTGATGTCAGTGCAGTGTAGGGCTGATCTGGAGTCAGTGGTGATGTCAGTGCAGTGTAGGCCTGATCTGGAGTCAGTGGTGATGTCAGTGCAGTGTAGGCCTGATCTGGAGTCAGTGGTGATGTCAGTGCAGTGTAGGCCTGATCTGGAGTCAGTGGTGATGAAGTGCAGTGTAGGACTGATCTGGAGTCAGTGGTGATGTCAGTGCAGTGTAGGCCTGATCTGGAGTCAGTGGTGATGTCAGTGCAGTGTAGACTGATCTGGAGGTCAGTGGTGATGTCAGTGCAGTGTAGGACTGATCTGGAGTCAGTGGTAGTGTCAGTGCAGTGTAGACTTATCTGGAGTCAGTGGTGATGTCAGTGCAGTGTAGGACTGATCTGGAGTCAGGTGGTGATGTCAGTGCAGTGTAGGACTGATCTGGAGTCAGTGGTGATGTCAGTTGCAGTGTAGGACTGATCTGGAGTCAGTGGTGATGTCAGTGCAGTGTAGGCCTGATCTGGAGTCAGTGGTGATGACGTGCAGTGTAGGCCTGATCTGGAGTCAGTGGTGATGTCAGTGCAGTGTAGGACTGATCTGGAGTCAGTGGTGATGAAGTGCAGTGTAGGCCTGATCTGGAGTCAGTGGTGATGTCAGTGCAGTGTAGGACTGATCTGGAGTCAGTGGTGATGTCAGTGCAGTGTAGGACTGATCTGGAGTCAGTGGTGATGGTCAGTGCAGTGTAGGCCTGATCTGGAGTCAGTGGTGATGTCAGTGCAGTGTAGGACTTATCTGGAGGTCAGTGGTGATGTCAGTGCAGTGTAGGACTGATCTGGAGTCAGTGGTGATGTCAGTGCAGTGTAGGACTGATCTGGAGTCAGTGGTGATGTCAGTGCAGTGTAGGACTGATCTGGAGTCAGTGGTGATGAAGTGCAGTGTAGGACTGATCTGGAGTCAGTGGTGATGTCAGTGCAGTGTAGGACTGATCTGGAGTCAGTGGTGATGTCAGTGCAGTGTAGGACTGATCTGGAGTCAGTGGTGATGAAGTGCAGTGTAAGACTGATCTGGAGTCAGTGGTGATGTCAGTGCAGTGTAGGACTGATCTGGAGTCAGTGGTGATGAAGTGCAGTGTAGGACTGATCTGGAGTCAGTGGTGATGTCAGTGCAGTGTAGGACTGATCTGGAGTCAGTGGTGATGAAGTGCAGTGTAGGCCTGATCTGGAGTCAGTGGTGAGAAGTGCAGTGTAGGCCTGAATCTGGAGTCAGTGGTGATGTCAGTGCAGTGTAGGCCTGATCTGGAGTCAGTGGTGATGAAGTGCAGTGTAGGACTGATCTGGAGTCAGTGGTGATATCAGTGCAGTGTAGGCCTGATCTGGAGTCAGTGGTGATGTCAGTGCAGTGTAGGCCTGATCTGGAGTCCAGTGGTGATGAAGTGCAGTGTAGGCCTGATCTGGAGTCAGTGGTGATGAAGTGCAGTGTAGGCCTGATCTGGAGTCCAGTGGTGATGTCAGTGCAGTGTAGGACTGATCTGGAGTCAGTGGGTGATGTCAGTGCAGTGTAGGACTGATCTGGAGTCAGTGGTGATGTCAGTGCAGTGTTAGGACTGATCTGGAGTCAGTGGTGATGAAGTGCAGTGTAGGCCTGATCTGGAGTCAGTGGTGATGTCAGTGCAGTGTAGGCTGATCTGGAGTCAGTGGTGATGTCAGTGCAGTGTAGGACTGATCTGGAGTCAGTGGTGATGTCAGTGCAGTGTAGGCCTGATCTGGAGTCAGTGGTGATGTCAGTGCAGTGTAGGACTTATCTGGAGTCAGTGGTGATGTCAGTGCAGTGTAGGACTGATCTGGAGTCAGTGGTGATGTCAGTGCAGTGTAGGACTGATCTGGAGTCAGTGGTGATGAAGTGCAGTGTAGGGCCTGATCTGGAGTCAGTGGTCTGGAGTCAGTGGTGATGTCAGTGCAGTGTAGGACTGATCTGGAGTCAGTGGTGATGTCAGTGCAGTGTAGGACTGATCTGGAGTCAGTGGTGATGTCAGTGCAGTGTAGGACTGATCTGGAGTCAGTGGTGATGTCAGTGCAGTGTAGGCCTGATCTGGAGTCAGTGGTGATGAAGTGCAGTGTAGGACTGATCTGGAGTCAGTGGTGATGTCAGTGCAGTGTAGGACTGATCTGGAGTCAGTGGTGATGTCAGTGCAGTGTAGGACTGATCTGGAGTCAGTGGTGATGTCAGTGCAGTGTAGGACTGATCTGGAGTCAGTGGTGATGTCAGTGCAGTGTAGGACTGATCTGGAGTCAGTGGTGATGTCAGTGCAGTGTAGGCCTGATCTGGAGTCAGTGGTGATGTCAGTGCAGTGTAGGACTGATCTGGAGTCAGTGGTGATGACAGTGCAGTGTAGGACTGATCTGGAGTCAGTGGTGATGTCAGTGCAGTGTAGGCCTGATCTGGAGTCAGTGGTGATGTCAGTGCAGTGTAGGACTGATCTGGAGTCAGTGGTGATGTCAGTGCAGTGTAGGACTGATCTGGAGTCAGTGGTGATGTCAGTGCAGTGTAGGACTGATCTGGAGTCAGTGGTGATGAAGTGCAGTGTAGGCCTGATCTGGAGTCAGTGGTGATGTCAGTGCAGTGTAGGACTGATCTGGAGTCAGTGGTGATGTCAGTGCAGTGTAGGACTGATCTGGAGTCAGTGGTGATGTCAGTGCAGTGTAGGACTGATCTGGAGTCAGTGGTGATGTCAGTGCAGTGTAGGACTGATCTGGAGTCAGTGGTGATGTCAGTGCAGTGTAGGACTGATCTGGAGTCAGTGGTGATGTCAGTGCAGTGTAGGCCTGATCTGGAGTCAGTGGTGATGTCAGTGCAGTGTAGGACTGATCTGGAGTCAGTGGTGATGAAGTGCAGTGTAGGCCTGATCTGGAGTCAGTGGTGATGTCAGTGCAGTGTAGGACTGATCTGGAGTCAGTGGTGATGTCAGTGGAGTGTAGGACTGATCTGGAGTCAGTGGTGATGAAGTGCAGTGTAGGCCTGATCTGGAGTCAGTGGTGATGTCAGTGCAGTGTAGGACTGATCTGGAGTCAGTGGATGTCAGTGCAGTGAGGACTGATCTGGAGTCAGTGGTGATGTCAGTGCAGTGTAGGACTGATCTGGAGTCAGTGGTGATGTCAGTGCAGTGTAGGACTGATCTGGAGTCAGTGGTGATGTCAGTGCAGTGTAGGCTTGAGAACCGTTACTGTCCACTACACCAGAAACCAGCGGATGGAGAACCGAGTCACACAATAAACACGATACACAGTCTTTCCCTTCACACACTTAATTTATTCTGCAAGGCAGGCGCTCACACACGCTTGCACGCACACACACACACACACACAGCGGATGCTGTCGCTGCACAGGAACACACACCACACACACACACACACACTCTAGTCCTGGTGCTCGTGGTCCTGCCCCGGGATGAGCCAGCGGATGCTGTCGCTGCACAGGATCACACACACACACACACTCTAGTCCTGGTGCTCGTGGTCCCTGCCCCGGGATGAGCCAGCGGATGCTGTCCGCTGCACAGGAACACACACACACACTCTAGTTCCTGGTGCTCGTGGTCCTGCCCCCGGGATGAGCCAGCGGATGCTGTCGCTGCACAGGATGGCGTAGAGAGTGAAGCCGGATATTGAAGAGCACGGAGAACACGAACAGCCAGTCATGCTCCTGACGGGAGCCGCCGGTAGAGGACCCACACGGTCCGTCCTCCTCGACCGCCTGATCCGGGCTCGCCCCGAAACCTGCGGAACACAGCCAATCACCAGTCACGCTTCAGCAGGAGCTACATCACCAGCCAATACAGTGGAATTAAACAGTATCCGACCCGCAGCCCGAGCCTGAGTGAACGACACACACCTGTCTGGTTGGCGATGAAGGACGTGAGCGTCTCCAGCGTTCGCTCCGTCTGGTTGAAACCGGGCCATTGGTTTGGCCACCCTGGAAGAGGAGGATATTGGGGACGGCCACGGTGCCGAAGCGCGTGGAGAGGCTGAGGAGAGAGACACACTGATGTGTCATCACGTGACTCGACACACACTCGCTCGCGGGTCAGGTGACTCGACACACACTCGCTCGCGGGTCACGTGACTCGACACACACTCGCTCGCGGGTCACGTGACTCGACACACACTCGCTCGCGGGTCACGTGACTCGACACACACTCGCTCGCGGGTCACGTGACTCGACACACACTCGCTCGCGGGTCACGTGACTCGACACACACTCGCTCGCGGGTCACGTGACTCGACACACACTCGCTCGCGGGTCAGGTGACTCGACACACACTCGCTCGCGGGTCACGTGACTCGACCCACACTCGCTCGCGGGTCACGTGACTCGACCCACACTCGCTCGCGGGTCACGTGACTCGACCCACACTCGCTCGCGGGTCACGTGACTCGACCCACACTCGCTCGCGGGTCACGTGACTCGACCCACACTCGCTCGCGGGTCACGTGACTCGACCCACACTCGCTCGCGGGTCACGTGACTCGACACACACTCGCTCGCGGGTCACGTGACTCGACACACACTCGCTCGCGGGTCACGTGACTCGACACACACTCGCTCGCGGGTCACGTGACTCGACACACACTCGCTCGCGGGTCACGTGACTCGACACACACTCGCTCGCGGGTCACGTGACTCGACACACACTCGCTCGCGGGTCACGTGACTCGACACACACTCGCTCGCGGGTCACGTGACTCGACACACACTCGCTCGCAGGGTCACGTGACTCGACACACACTCGCTCGCGGGTCACGTGACTCGACACACACTCGCTCGCGGGTCACGTGACTCGACACACACTCGCTCGCGGGTCACGTGACTCGACACACTCGCTCGCGGGTCACGTGACTCGACACACACTCGCTCGCGGGTCACGTGACTCGACACACACTCGCTCGCGGGTCACGTGACTCGACACACACTCGCTCGCGGGTCACGTGACTCGACACACACTCGCTCGCGGGTCACGTGACTCGACACACACTCGCTCGCGGGTCACGTGACTCGACACACACTCGCTCGCGGGTCACGTGACTCGACACACACTCGCTCGCGGGTCACGTGACTCGACACACACTCGCTCGCGGGTCACGTGACTCGACACACACTCGCTCGCGGGTCACGTGACTCGACACACACTCGCTCGCGGGTTCACGTGACTCGACACACACTCGCTCGCGGGTCACGTGACTCGACACACACTCGCTCGCGGGTCACGTGACTCGACACACACTCGCTCGCGGGTCACGTGACTCGACACAACACTCGCTCGCGGGTCACGTGACTCGACACACACTCGCTCGCGGGTCACGTGACTCGACACACACTCGCTCGCGGGTCACGTGACTCGACACACACTCGCTCGCGGGTCACGTGACTCGACACACACTCGCTCGCGGGTCACGTGACTCGACACACACTCGCTCGCGGGTCACGTGACTCGACACACACTCGCTCGCGGGTCACGTGACTCGACACACACTCGCTCGCGGGTCACGTGACTCGACACACACTCGCTCGCGGGTCACGTGACTCGACACACACTCGCTCGCGGGTCACGTGACTGACACACACTCGCTCGCGGGTCCGTGACTCGACACACACTCGCTCGCGGGTCACGTGACTCGACACACACTCGCTCGCGGGTCACGTGACTCGACACACACTCGCTCGCGGGTCACGTGACTCGACACACACTCGCTCGCGGGTCACGTGACTCGACACACACTCGCTCGCGGGTCACGTGACTCGACACACACTCGCTCGCGGGTCAGGTGACTCGACACACACTCGCTCGCGGGTCAGGTGACTCGACACTCTCGCTCGCGGGTCAGGTGACTCGACACACTCGCTCGCGGGTCAGGTGACTCGACACACACTCGCTCGCGGGTCACGTGACTCGACACACACTCGCTCGCGGGTCAGGTGACTCGACACACACTCGCTCGCGGGTCAGGTGACTCGACACTCTCGCTCGGGGGTCAGGTGACTCGACACTCGCTCGCGGGTCAGGTGACTCGACACTCGCTCGCGGGTCAGGTGACTCGACACACACTCGCTCGCGGGTCAGGTGACTCGACACACACTCGCTCGCGGGTCACGTGACTCGACACACACTCGCTCGCGGGTCACGGTGACTCGACACACACTCGCTCGCGGGTCACGTGACTCGACACACACTCGCTCGCGGGTCACGTGACTCGACACACACTCGCTCGCGGGTCACGTGACTCGACACACACTCGCTCACGTGACTCGACAAACACTCGCTCGCGGGTCACGTGACTCGACAAACACTCGCTCGCGGGTCACGTGACTCGACACACACTCGCTCGCGGGTCACGTGACTCGACACACACTCGCTCGCGGGTCACGTGACTCGACAAACACTCGCTCGCGGGTCACGTGACTCGACACACACTCGCTCGCGGGTCACGTGACTCGACACACACTCGCTCGCGGGTCACGTGACTCGACACACACTCGCTCGCCACGTGACTCGACACACACTCGCTCGCCACGTGACTCGACACACACTCGCTCGCGGGTCACGTGACTCGACACACACTCGCTCGCGGGTCACGTGACTCGACACACACTCGCTCGCGGGTCACGTGACTCGACACACACTCGCTCGCGGGTCACGTGACTCGACACACACTCGTTTGCGGGTCACGTGACTCGACACACACTCGCTCGCGGGTCAGGTGACTCGACACACACTCGCTCGCGGGTCACGTGACTCGACACACACTCGCTCGCGGGTCACGTGACTCGACACACACTCGCTCCCGGGTCACGTGACTCGACACACACTCGCTCGCGGGTCACGTGACTCGACACACACTCGCTCGCGGGTCACGTGACTCGACACACACTCGCTCGCGGGTCACGTGACTCGACACACACTCGCTCGCGGGTCACGTGACTCGACACACACTCGCTCGCGGGTCACGTGACTCGACACACACTCGCTCGCGGGTCACGTGACTCGACACACACTCGCTCGCGGGTCACGTGACTCGACACACACTCGCTCGCGGGTCACGTGACTCGACACACACTCGCTCGCGGGTCACGTGACTCGACACACACTCGCTCGCGGGTCAGGTGACTCGACACACACTCGCTCGCGGGTCAGGTGACTCGACACACACTCGCTCGCGGGTCAGGTGACTCGACACACACTCGCTCGCGGGTCAGGTGACTCGACACACACTCGCTCGCGGGTCAGGTGACTCGACACACACTCGCTCGCGGGTCAGGTGACTCGACACACACTCGCTCGCGGGTCAGGTGACTCGACACACACTCGCTCGCGGGTCAGGTGACTCGACACACACTCGCTCGCGGGTCACGTGACTCGACACACACTCGCTCGCGGGTCACGTGACTCGACACACACTCGCTCGCGGGTCACGTGACTCGACACACACTCGCTCACGTGACTCGACAAACACTCGCTCGCGGGTCACGTGACTCGACAAACACTCGCTCGCGGGTCACGTGACTCGACACACACTCGCTCGCGGGTCACGTGACTCGACACACACTCGCTCGCGGGTCACGTGACTCGACACACACTCGCTCGCCACGTGACTCGACACACACTCGCTCGCGGGTCACGTGACTCGACACACACTCGCTCGCGGGTCACGTGACTCGACACACACTCGCTCGCGGGTCACGTGACTCGACACACACTCGCTCGCGGGTCACGTGACTCGACACACACTCGCTCGCGGGTCACGTGACTCGACACACACTCGCTCGCGGGTCACGTGACTCGACACACACTCGCTCGCGGGTCACGTTACTCGACACACACTCGCTCGCGGGTCACGTGACTCGACACACACTCGCTCGCGGGTCACGTGACTCGACACACACTCGTTTGCGGGTCACGTGACTCGACACACACTCGCTCGCGGGTCAGGTGACTCGACACACACTCGCTCGCAGGGTCAGGTGACTCGACACACACTCGCTCGCGGGGTCACGTGACTCGACACACACTCGCTCCCGGGTCACGTGACTCGACACACACTCGCTCGCGGGTCACGTGACTCGACACACACTCGCTCGCGGGTCACGTGACTCGACACACACTCGCTCGCGGGTCACGTGACTCGACACACACTCGCTCGCGGGTCACGTGACTCGACACACACTCGCTCGCGGGTCACGTGACTCGACACACACTCGCGGGTCACGTGACTCGACACACACTCGCTCGCGGGTCACGTGACTCGACACACACTCGCGGGTCACGTGACTCGACACACACTCGCTCGCGGGTCACGTGACTCGACACACACTCGCTCACGGGCGGGTACACATGCTCACGGGCGGGTCACGTGACTCGACACACACATGCTCACGGGCGGGTCACGTGACTCGACAAATTAGGCTTGTTCGACTTGAACCAGCGCTGCACAGACCGATCGGTTTATGACATCAAAGTACCGCGAGAGCGATTGCAAAGCGTACGGAGCCGTCTGCTCTCTAATCACTCTCGCGGTATTTTGATGTCATTCACCGATCGGTCTGTGCAGCGCTGGTTCAAGTCGAACAAGCCTAATCACTCACGGGCAGGTCACGTGACTCGGCGCACAATCACTCATGGGTCACGTGACTCGACACACACACACTCGCGGGTCACGTGACTCGACGCACACACACTCAGGCGTGGGTCATGTGACTCGACCCGCGCACGAGTGTGTGTCGAGTGAGTCACGTGACCCATGAGACAACAATCACTCATGGTCACGTGACTCGACACACTCATGGGTCACATGACTGGTGTAAGAGAGCATCACTGAGACCTGCTGTGCTGGGAGGCGTCGAGTGCGAGGAAGTGCATGCTGGGAAACACTCGAGGCAGGGCGTTGAAGTGCGGCGCGAGGCTGGCGGAGAACTGGCACCACGGCGTGTAGAACAGCACCAGCGAACACTCGGAGCCGTTGGCATTCAGGAGCTCCATCAGGTCCTGTAGGAGAACACACGTTACTGAGCCGACCACCTGTGTGTGTGTGTGTGTGTGTGTGTGTGTGTGTACACACGTTACTGAGCCGACCACCTGTGTGTGTGTGTGTGTGTGTGTGTGTGTGTGTGTGTGTACACACGTTACTGAGCCGATCACCTGTGTGTGTGTGTTGTGTGTACACACGTTACTGAGCCGATCACCTGTGTGTGTGTGTGTGTGTGTGTGTGTGTGTGTGTGTGTGTGTGTGTGTGTGTGTGTTGTGTGTACACACAAGTTACTGAGTTGTTCATCTGTGTGTTGTTAGAGTCACAAATGATTTGCTCTTATCATCCGATCGTGGTTGTATCTCTCTATTAGTGTTACTCGATCTTAGTGCTGCATTTGATAATATTGACCACAACATTCTTTTAAATAGACTCGAAAATTATGTTGGCATTAGTGGAGTTGCACTAGCATGGTTTAAATCACACTTATCTGACCGTTACCAGTTTGTAGCAGTAAATGAAGAGATGTCTAATCGATCACAAGTTCAGTATGGCGTACCACAAAGCTCAGTACTAGGACCGCTGCTGTTCACTCTGTACATGCTTCCCCCCCCCCCCCCCCCCCCCCCCCCCCCCCCCCCCCCACACACACACACTCTGTACATGCTACCATTAGGAGATATCATTAGGGAACATGGAATTAGTTTTCACTGTTATGCTGATGATACTCAGCTTTATATTTCTTCACGCCCCTACGAAACTTACCAATTCACAAAATTAACGGAATGCAGAGCTGATATAAAAAATTGGATGACTAGTAATTACCTACTAAATTCTGAGAAAAAAAAAACAGAGATTCTAATTATTGGACAAAAAACTTCCACACGTAACAGCCTAGAATACTGTCTAACACTTGATGGCTGCTCTATTAAGTCTTCGTCGTTGGTTAGGAGCCTGTGTGTGTGTGTGTGTGTGTGTGTGCTCTTTGATACCAATCTTTCATTTGAAAGTCATGTGTCTAGTATCTGTAAAACATTTTTCCATCTTAAAAATATATCTAAATTACGCCATATGCTCTCATTGATGAATGCGTAACAATTAGTTCATGCGTTCATGACCTCAAGGCTAGATTACTGTAATGCTCTACTGGGTGGTTGCCCTGCACGCTTAATAAACAAACTCCAGCTGGTTCAAAACGCCGCAGCTCGAGTTCTTACCAGAACCAGGAAATATGACCATATTAGCCCGGTTCTGTCAACACTGCATTGGCTCCCTATTAAACATCGTATACTTTAGGTCGTATACTGGTCAAACTGTGCAGCCTCTCTGCTCAACCCGTGAATAAATGCATCGATCCGCAGATCTTATGTTTGAGTTCTGTAGATCTTTTGCCAAGCGTGTCAGAGGTTACGGGTTCTAAACCGCACTTGTATAGTTTTTTCTTTCTCATCAAAACCGAATATGTTCATCACGTTTGTGTACATTTTATTTTGTGCTTTCACCGGAGTCTCCACAACGGCGATAGATTGAAGCGCGCGTCCGAGTGAAGACTGCGCGAGCCACAGAGAACACTGTATCCATGAGACTGATAGCAGCGGACACGAGCGCGCAGCTTGATTTCAAAAACAACAGATCTCTTATTTAATAGCGAACTAAATTAATGCTCTGCTAGTTAACTGGAGATACCCGCAAATTACGCCTATGAACGACTTCACTGGATCTAAACAAATCAATCTAACCATAGATGTTACCAGTAGCGGTGGCTTTTTAAAATCTATTTAAAATATTTTCGCAAGGGTTCTATGACATTATTATATATTTTTAGGAAGTTCAATGTGCCCAGTCGAGTTCACATTTCAACAGTCAGCCTGGTAGCTGAAGTACTCCTTACACCACATTTAGGATAATTGTTTGTTTGATCTGACTACAGCACTTTAAAGCTAAATGTAAAAGCTTTTTATTTAAGTTTTATTTTAAACTTGAATTAAATGCATTTGAAAGCTGGCCAAAGTGCTTGGCACTTTGCACTTTTTAGTTGCAAAAGTTTTTTTTATGTATGAAGACAAAGTAATATCAAACTACATTTAATTTGTTGTGTTTTGTTTTCTTTTAAATTGTTTCAACTGCAATCAATCACATAGGAAAAAGTAAACTACATTTATATACTGCGAATCGTTTTTTGAATCGAGAATCGTTTTTGAATCGAATCTTGAGACAAAAAATCGGTATCGAATCGTGACATTTTCTGAATCGTGCACCCCTAGTATACATGTTAAAATATTGCTGATTACTTACAAAGCACTAAATGGTTTAGCTCGGCAGTACTTGAGCGAGCTCTTAACGCATTATTAGGCATCTACGCTAATGTCAGTCTTTCCATTTATTCCGAGGTTTACTGAAGTCAGCCGGATCCGGGCCGTATCCAGATCAGACGGTGGACCTGCGCCTAGACACGTCCACAACACATCCCTGCAGTGCAGCCTCATCAGCGCTGTGAAGGCCTCATGGACACCTCAACAGACTCGTCTCCATACCCGGCGTGACTCCGACCTCCAACCAGAGGAACTGCATAATATTGTGAATGTTCTGATCCAATCTGACCTGTAATGTTGCCTGATCATAATCACACACTGTTCGCTCGTTGGCCAGAGGAGAACTGGCCCCCGACTGAGCCTGGGTTCTGCCAAGGTTTATTCTTCATTCTGTCACCTGATGGAGTTTCGGTTCCTGCCACTGTTGCCTTGGCTTTTGGCTTGCTTAGTTGGGGACATTTAATTATTCAACAATATTTTAGATCTTACTTCAGGTGGACGATGAAGCAATTTTATTCTAGAAACAAACTTCTTGTATTTATTTTCATGTTATGACTGAAGCTGCTTTGATACAATCTGTATTGTAAAAAGCGCTATATAAATAAAGATGACTTGACTTGTGTGACGCACCTGAGACGCGTGTGTGTGACGCACCTGAGACGCGTTGAGCACCTGCACCGCGAAGCGCTGGATCCCGCTGGTGTTCCTCAGGTCGCAGGTCACCTTAAAGGTCTTGGCGGCCTCGGTGAAGTTCTGGCTCTGGCTGTGTGTTTCCCCGCTGTCTCGGGCCTCCTCCGGCTGGTCCTCCTCCGCACACGGCTCTCCCAGCACGGCCTCCTGCAGGTCTCTGGGGATCAGCTGCTGTATCGCAGCGGGAGAGGGGGCCGCTCCCATCAGCGCGTCCGCCATCTCGGCCGTGTTAAAGCGCCTCTGAGGCGGCTCGGGGTCCTCCGCCACATCTGCGGGAGAACACACCTCAATCACCGCATCACCTCACCTCACACGGGCTAACTGGCCGCAGCTCATCACAAACGCGTTATAAGCGGTATTAGTGTGTTCATACCTGCGCAGGAGAGCCGCACGAGCCCGAAGACGAAGAGCGACAGCGCGAACCGCATCTCGAGTCCAGCGCGACTGACGCTAATGTTGATGTTGTGTTTCTGTGAACTCGAAGGGAAAGATTCGACTTCCGGTTCACGACACTTCTACTCGCTTTTTAATAAAGCTTTATTACCGTGGCTGTATTACAGGAAATATTCGTGATAGTGAAACAATACGTCAATCACAAGCAAATGCTGTCGATTAATATATATTTTTTTATACAATAAGCAGTTTATTTCTAAAGCCGAACTCAGGAATATTTTGTTATTGTAGAAAGTATATACAAAACTTAGAATTGTTTAATTCTCTAAATTACTTCCTGACACGTAAAAGAAAATCCGCACCAGTTGTTGAAATGTATCTATAAATTAAATGTATTATCCGGTAAACATAGAGGACTGTGATTGGTTCATACTCAGAAGCGCGAGGGAAAGTAACATAAAACACGTGACCTCTTCGGTAGCGGCTGCGGGACGAACAATAATATTTTAACTTTAATAGTCACTTTAATAATATTTTAACTTTAATAGATGCTTTAAAGCAGCAGCTTTACAGTGTTAAACATGAAAACAGTGTCAGCGTCTCCTTTCTGCTAAAGCGTCTCAGTGTGTTCATGTTTTTACTCGCGTCTGAAAATAAAAAGTATTATTTAGACACATGTTGGAGGCAACTAATATAATCACTGTCCATTTTTCTTATATGTCAACTACCCACAATATTGAGGTCAATGCAAACAATATCAGTTGATGTCAGTTTGTACTATATTTATCTTAAACGTTATTATTAGACTATTTTATAATTTACTTATATTTTCTTTACATTTGCACTTTATTGTAAAAAATTTAGGCTACTTCAATAAAATAAAATTCCATTATTCTACTTTAAATCGAAATAATAAATCAAGATTTCCTCGATTGTAGTTACATTTTAATAAAACATACACAAACATTCGTATTCTAACTGTATCACAAAGTGTGGAAAATTAAAGAAAAATTAAGAAAAGCCCACGTCACTGATTGTGTGAATGTAACAAATATTAAACAAAAAGCTCTTCTCTTCACTGCTACTATAGTCACTACTCATCTGAGTCATGTGATACTGAACCAATAAGAACATGTTTACATCACTGCTGCATTCCCACACACCAATACATGAACCATCAGAGCCGGAATCATGAATACAATACAAAAGTGACTATTACAAGACGTGTAATGATTGACACGTGTGATTAAAGAGTGCACGTTTCATGTGTTTCTTCTGGAATCATGCTGTTGGAGGTCTTTGGTGGAGTGCTGGAATGATGAAAATATTGCACTCTTCATTATCGTCTAACTATATAACTCAAGCTTATGAAAGAAGCTCACTAACAACCCGCCATGACATGCACTGGCGTTCAGCGTGACCAGAGCGCGGCGGAGATGAGCTGCTCGGGGCCCGGGGGGGCGTCCCCTGACGGCAGGAGCGCCGCTGGCGGGGGGGTCTTCTGCTGCCGGACCGGGAGGCTGCCGAGGAGGAACTGGGGAGCTTGTAACAACAGTTTTGGTGTTCTAGACCAGAAGACAAAACAGACAAAACACAATCAGAGGCTTAGCATACAAAGGTTTTCATAATAAAACTTACAAAAACACACTAAAGTTCTTCACTTGGGGGTAAAAATGAGTTGAATATGCGTGATCAGTGATTATACTGTTATACATCCTGACGCCGGGGTTTTGATGAATATGTAAATATGTGCTGCTACGCTTTCCTTTCAATAACATAAACACAACAGAAATGAGAAAACACCAGTTCAGAAAGCATCTGAACACACTTTCTACAGTAGATGCTTTAAAGCAGCAGCTTTACAGTGTTAAACATGAAAACAGTGTCAGCGTCTCCTTTCTGCTATAAAGCGTCTCAGTGTGTTCATGTTTATACTAGCGTCTGGCCTCGACTGACTGAACAGAAGAAATAAACCGGAGAAGTTTTACACCTCATAGAAGGCGGAGCCTCAGAGACACACCCACATATTACAGCATCACTGGCCAATGGGAGTTCAGAGGCGTTTACCAGCCGTTTCAAACTGTATACGAACACCAAGTGAAGTTAGTTTTGGCCTGATTGTGTCACACCATCGATTTCGCTTGAAGTTTATCGGGACCTTAACAAAAAACTGATGACCTGCACTTGGAAAAACACTGACAGAAATACATTAGCAAACCTTTAGTTAGCATTAAAGGGTTAATTCAAAGAAATTAACATTATGTCATAATTTTCACACCCTCGTGTTGTTTTAAACTTTCTTCAATGTCACAGATGTTTGGCAGAAAGTTCACGCTTCTCTTTTCCTGATCAAGCTCATGTTAATCACTGCTTATCGTCGCTCAATCCAGTCATTCCAACAGAAATCGCTCATGTTCAAGTTGGTCGCGTGAATTCGCCACGCTGACCAATAGAGAGGTGCGGGGTTAATATGACCGCACCTTAACGCGAGATTTCCACCCCCCCAAACCAGCTCAGCACAAACTCCGCCCCACAGCCGATTCTAGAGACTTCATTGGCCATGCCCATCACAGTGCAACACTAACCCTTCTCTACACCCTAATCTTAACCAATGGGACTGGCTGCAGGGTGGGGTTTGCACTGAACTGGTTTGGGCGGGAAAATCACATCCTTAACACACTGGGCATCGCTACGCTCCACAACACCCTGAAGCCGCCCTCCTCTGCACTCCACAGACGGCAGGCAATAGATCCTATGGAGAGTCTGCATGGGTGCCGATCATTTTTAGATCCCATTTGAGCTTAGGATTTGTTAAAAAAATTAACTCGAGAGAATACACAGTATGTGACACACAATCAAATCAGTGTGCACAAGCTTTAACTTTATCAGAAACACTTGATACCTTTAAAAATGCATAGTTATTGATAAGATAATGAACTCTATTGTCACTCTCTGAACTCTATTATTTTTGCTCATGTGAAAGTTATGACTCAAGTCTTCTGAAGTCAGTGTGAGGAACAGACTCAAACTTAAGTTAATATTCACTGTTGCTCTCAAATCTATCCGCTCCTTCAGTCGGATGTTACACAATACCATTTCCGGGTCCAAGCTCTCTGTCAGATGCAACAAAAGGTGCTGATATACACTCACAAACTATACTGAAAAATCCCCATCCTGACCTTTATCTCTCTCACTGACAATGAGGGCATCTCAGGAACCGCACTCCAATGGTTCAGGTCTTCTCTCTCAGCAGGACCTTCAGGGTGTCGTGGAGGAGTGAGTGTCTACGACCAACATCTAGCTACTGGAGTGCCTCAGGGCTCAGTGCTGGGACCGCTTCTCTTCTCCATCTACATGTCATCACTAGTGTCTGTCATTCAGAAACATGGTTTTCTCATCACTGTTATCATCTAGCTACTGGAGTGCCTCAGGGCTCAGTGCTGGGACTGCTTCTCTTCTCCATCTACAAGTCCTCACTAGTGTCCGTCATTCAGAAACATGGTTTATCCCATCACTGTTATCATCTAGCTACTGGAGTGCCTCAGGGCTCAGTGCTGGGACCGCTTCTCTTCTCCATCTACATGTCATCACTAGGATCTGTCATTCAGAAACATGGTTTCTCCCATCACTGTTATCATCTAGCTACTGGAGTGCCTCAGGGCTCAGTGCTGGGACCGCTTCTCTTCTCCATCTACATGTCATCACTAGGATCTGTCATTCAGAAACATGGTTTCTCCCATCACTGTTATCATCTAGCTACTGGAGTGCCTCAGGGCTCAGTGCTGGGACCGCTTCTCTTCTCCATCTACATGTCATCACTAGGATCTGTCATTCAGAAACATGGTTTATCCCATCACTGTTATCATCTAGCTACTGGAGTGCCTCAGGGCTCAGTGCTGGGACCGCTTCTCTTCTCCATCTACATGTCATCACTAGGATCTGTCATTCAGAAACATGGTTTATCCCATCACTGTTATCATCTAGCTACTGGAGTGCCTCAGGGCTCAGTGCTGGGACCGCTTCTCTTCTCCATCTACATGTCATCACTAGGATCTATCATTCAGAAACATGGTTTATCCCATCACTGTTATCATCTAGCTACTGGAGTGCCTCAGGGCTCAGTGCTGGGACTGCTTCTCTTCTCCATCTACATGTCATCACTAGTGTCTGTCATTCAGAAACATGGTTTATCCCATCACTGTTATCATCTAGCTACTGGAGTGCCTCAGGGCTCAGTGCTGGGACTGCTTCTCTTCTCCATCTACATGTCATCACTAGTGTCTGTCATTCAGAAACATGGTTTCTCCCATCACTGTTATCATCTAGCTACTGGAGTGCCTCAGGGCTCAGTGCTGGGACCGCTTCTCTTCTCCATCTACATGTCATCACTAGGATCTGTCATTCAGAAACATGGTTTCTCCCATCACTGTTATCATCTAGCTACTGGAGTGCCTCAGGGCTCAGTGCTGGGACCGCTTCTCTTCTCCATCTACATGTCATCACTAGGATCTATCATTCAGAAACATGGTTTATCCCATCACTGTTATCATCTAGCTACTGGAGTGCCTCAGGGCTCAGTGCTGGGACTGCTTCTCTTCTCCATCTACATGTCATCACTGGGATCTGTCACTCAGAAACATGGGTTATCCAATCACTGTTATCATCTAGCTACTGGAGTGCCTCAGGGCTCAGTGCTGGGACCGCTTCTCTTCTACATCTACATGTCATCACTAGAATCTGTCATTCAGAAACATGGTTTTCCCATCACTGTTATCATCTAGCTACTGGAGTGCCTCAGGGCTCAGTGCTGGGACCGCTTTTCTTCTCCATCTACATGTCATCACTAGGATCTGTCACTCAGAAACATGGTTTATCCCATCACTGTTATCATCTAGCTACTGGAATGTCTCAGGGCTTGAGATAGTATTCTCACTTGAATCGAGTCGAGGCTTGGACCCGGAAACAGTATTCCTTACATCACGACTTAACCAGCGGATCGCACTGTGACGCTCAATACTCACACAACAGAATCCTGGGATCTGAATACTGCTATGATACTCTCTTTAGGCTGATTACTCATTACATTTTGCGTTACACAGAAGGCAGAACCGATTAATGTTTGTGTGAGGGATGAGGATGCATTACAGTAAAGAAGGAAAGGTTGACTTTACTCTTTAGCCGCTTCCTCCTTCAGCGTAGCGTCGGGTCTGTGCATGATGCTGTAGGGGAACGCCGCTCCGCTGCAGGAACCGTAGCTTAGCTTACCCAGCCGAGACGGGCTCTTGATGCTGCCGGGCGGCCGGCCGGGACTCACCTTATAGCCCGCGGCCTTGGTGGTGCCCAGGGGCCGGCCCGGACTGGTCTTAAACCCGGCGGCTTTAGTGGTGCCCAGCGGTCTGCCCGTGCTGGTTCTGTAACCGGCGGATTTGGTGGTTCCCGCCGGCCGGCCGCGTTTCCCAGACCTCCCGGACGCTCCCTTCTTTTTAGAGTCCCCGCTTCTGTGGTTTCCCTGAGGTCCGACGGGCCCCTGCGGCAGACGTGGCTCCTCGCGGCACGAGGGGGACTTGAGGACCGGCGGCGGCGGCAGGTACGCGAAGCACATCTGCCGAGAGCGCTGAGGGGGGGAAGACTGGTAAAACTTGGTGGGGCACAAATCAAAGTGGCTCGGCGAGAGCCTCCCGTCCTCCGCTAAACACGAGGGCCGTCCGTCGACGCAGTATTCGCTGCTGCTGGACACCTGACGCATCATCTTCTGTTGACAGATGGGACATATGTGTGTGACAGAGGCTTTGAGTCTTATTTTGTGTGGCTAAAAAGACTCCATGAAACAGGAAGCTAGGGGGCGTATCGAAGGAGTGGGACGGACCCTCTCATTTGATTGGTCAGAACTTTACCGAGTGCGAGAGTAGTCAATGTTTCTTAAGGCCCATTCACACCAAGATTTTTAACGTTAATGGATGATATCGGTCTGTTTATTCTTAGTTTTGTCGTCTATCGCGTCAACGGTGACATATTATGACTCTTTTCATTAGATGTAATATAAATCTAGTCCTCAAATGTGTCTGTGATATTTCAGCTCACAATACATTTTTGGGTGTGAGCAAAAATGCGCCTTTTTGTGTGTGTCTCTTTAAATGCAAATGAGCTTTAGCTCCGCCTCCATTCAGAAGAGGGCGGAGCCTTCACACGAGCTTCAGAGACTCCGGCAATAACACCACAGGCCGATCTCACTGATCCAGAGTCAGGAGTAACAGCAGCGAGTGCAGCCTTACGGAGAGACTCAGGGAGAGCTTCACTTTTACACGTTTCTGAATGTTAGCGGAGACATTTCTGTAGTTGTTGTGGAGTTACACTGATCATCTCCTCATCATGTTGAACTCTTCCACAAGTGTCCACAGTTCCTGAGGTGTTTATAAGACAGCGCTGACATGTTCTGGTCAATAGTGTTCAGTGTCGTCTGTGCTCGACCACAGAACAGTTTCAGGCTTTGCTGGATCTTCTCCAGTGCGTTAGAACTGGTCTCTGTTGGCGCTCGCCGAACCCAATGTCGCTGGTGTGTGTAAACGTGCAGATTAAGGGCTGGTGATTTTATAATAAGATTCTCTACATACTTTAGAAGGGGATGAAATCTGATCGGCTTATTTTTTGACATGCTCTCAGAGAAAGACTCACCAGAACAGAGTTACTGGGATTCACTTTTCACGTTTTCAGTGTCGGTAGAAGCACCGGATTACAGCACTTACACACAAGAAAAGTCAGATGTTCATGATGTGGTCCCTTTAAATGCTCAAGCTCTTTAAAGCAGGATGGATTCTGATTGGCTGTCAATGATGTTATCGTTTATCAGCTGGAAAATTTTTTTATTCTGAATGTGGCTCCAACGATATTATTATTCTGTGCCGTTATCGTTATAGTTGTGGACGATTATGAAAACGTAATAGCTATTGTTATGGTTATCATTCTTGGTGTGAACGGACCTTTATAATCTATTTTCTCGTTGATATAAATGCATATCTGGTTAAAGTAAATGGTTAAATGGTCAAAGCTCACAGACATTGACTCTCATGTTGATTTCATGGGGTCTTCAAGTGTTTGCTTGAAACTCTTTACAACAACAGAACTCAAAACATCTTCATATATGTGTGTGAGTGAATGCATAGCTTCTGTTTTATAATAGTTAATAAAGACAGATCATGCATCAGTCAGGGCTATATTAGCATGCATAGCTTTAAATGTGACATGTTACATTATAAATGCACACAGCTATCATCACATGACAAAGCCTCTATTGTTGTCCTCTATATTACTAATAACAGTGACAAAGTCAAAGATACATTTGATTTGATGAAATACAAATTCCAGTTCATGCAAACTTACAGAAACATCATTTGTTTGTAAAGAGATTATGAATGACTGTACCTCGCGTTAATGTCGACAGCGGAACGGAAAGGGTTAAATGTGACATTTCTGTCCCATTTTGAGTGAATTTGGACTGATTAGGATCGAAGCCCAGCGGATAAAATCAAAGAGATTGACGTTCACCTTGGTGTTGAGAAAACGTGTCAAAGATTCCTTCCTAATTTTAAGAGATGCTTTAGAAACGAGCGTCAGCCATTGATATTAAATATTAAGAAATCAAACGGGAACGCGCATGCGCGCTGAGTGTGCGCGCAGTGGATGGAGCAGCATCGAGTTTATTCTTCTGCTCGATGGAGATAAATAAAGCTGAATCTGCTTGAACTCTTCCCTGTGTGTTTTCACTTCAGCGCTTATAAGTGTCTGTCATTATTCAGATGCTCAAACAGGAACCAGAGACACGTGGTACACGCTACTTTCCTCAACGCTGACCAGGACAGACCAATCACAGTCGCTCAGGGTTAACCAATCACAGTCGCTCATGACTTACTGGACCGAGCATTGAGTATTCGTGTTAATACATAGAGTATTAGTTTTGATTGACAGGTGTCAATCCTTGAACAACCAGTCAAACCGTGCATATCATTATTGTGTTAATAATGTTGAATCAGGATCAGCTCCTCTTGCAGCATCTCTTCTCTTCTGATGACGAGGGCGGGGCTATAACCTGTCACTCACAGGAGATCAGCCAATGGCAAGCCACTACCATCCTCATAAATGACATGGTACATGAATTTGCTAACTTAGAAGTATCATGGTCATGGTAAACCCATCTATCATTACGGTCTGATAATTATTTTCTAGTATGGTATTAATACTTCGTTTGGAGATTATACATGATACAATCATGAATTCAGTCTAACTAGCTATTTTCTCTGAAACGGTTCATTTGTATGGTTTTCTTACTATCGCCTAGCGCTCTCAGTTAATGGGAGAGATGCATGAGGTGAACCATAGAATCATGATCCTTAAACATATCTAAACGATAACTCTCTTTCTTGCTGCAAATGACCGATGGAAAAGTGAAGTCCTGATAGAACAAACTGAGATCATGGAACAAGGAAATACACAAGAAAAAAAACACTTTATTTCCAAATTAAGTTCACAATTACATGGGAGTTTTCTAAAATATTCAACGTGAGCGATGCAAACAACAGGTAAAAACTTCCAGAGATCCAAACCTGGTGTTCGATCAGCTGACAAAACCGAAGCCTTGTGTGAGAGCCCAGCGCACCGCTCTACAGGACCTTGTACCGGCCCTTGCTGGTCGGCTGGTAGGAGTTTTGCTGAAACACACACACAAGCGCACAGTCAGTGAACACACTCCTCCTCAGGTGTATGATTGAGCGTGAGAGCAGATGCGGTGTGTGTTCATGCGGATCAGTCGTTCAGAGAGGGAAGCGGCTCGCTCTAAACACAGATTATACACTGTGATTACTGACACTAGACCCGTGTGTGTACTTATGGACACTTGTGTCTTTAGTTTTGTTTGTGTGATAACTTTGCCTGTGTTAATGCCAACTGCATAAATATTAGCACAGGTGTATGTTCACTCTTTCACCCCCATTTCCTTTAATAACTCTATCTTGCACTAGTAACACAGAATAGTTCCTCTCAGGACCTTAAAGACAAAAATATCCCCATTAAAAAAAGTTTAATCCCAGGGCCGTTTCACTATAAACTGATGCAATCTTAAGAGGCTTTCATTCATTCATACTGTAAATCCCAATCCCAGCGCTGTGTCCCAGTGGGTTTCACTGCCTCTAATGGGGAAATGTGTTCCTGCGCTCACACACACACACACACACACACACACACACACACACACACACACACACACACACACACACACACACACTGAACGCTCATTTACTGTGAGCTCGTTTAGATTTATGACTTTGATTTTCTAGCAGTTTTAGAGTTCAACATGTTTCATAAAATATACATTTTATATAAAATAAATAATTTTCATAAACAAAGCTATATACATTTTTTGTTTTACTTTTTAAATATTTTTTTACTTCAGCAATAATCTGCCAAGGGTCTTCTTTAAACCGAGACCAAACTTCAGTCTGTGCTGTGTGTGTGTAACTCCTGTGTGTGTGTAACTCCTGTGTGTGTGTGTAACTCCTGCGTGTGTGTGTAACTCCTGCGTGTGTGTAACTCCTGTGTGTGTGTGTAACTCCTGTGTGTGTGTGTAACTCCTGTGTGTGTGTAACTCCTGTGTGTGTGTAACTCCTGTGTGTGTGTGTAACTCCTGCGTGTGTGTAACTCCTGTGTGTGTGTGTAACTCCTGCGTGTGTGTAACTCCTGTGTGTGTGTGTAACTCCTGTGTGTGTGTGTAACTCCTGTGTGTGTGTGTAACTCCTGTGTGTGTGTAACTCCTGTGTGTGTGTAACTCCTGCTGTGTGTGTAACTCCTGTGTGTGTGTAACTCCTGTGTGTGTGTAACTCCTGCTGTGTGTGTAGCTCCTGTGTGTGTGTGTGTGTGTAGCTCCTGTGTGTGTGTAACTCCTGTGTGTGTGTAACTCCTGTGTGTGTGTAACTCCTGTGTGTGTGTAACTCCTGTGTGTGTGTGTGTAACTCCTGTGTGTGTGTGTGTAACTCCTGTGTGTGTGTAACTCCTGTGTGTGTGTAACTCCTGTGTGTGTGTAACTCCTGTGTGTGTGTAACTCCTGTGTGTGTGTAACTCCTGTGTGTGTGTAACTCCTGTGTGTGTGTAACTCCTGTGTGTGTGTAACTCCTGCGTGTGTGTAACTCCTGCGTGTGTGTAACTCCTGCGTGTGTGTAACTCCTGCGTGTGTGTAACTCCTGCGTGTGTGTAACTCCTGCGTGTGTGTAACTCCTGCGTGTGTGTAACTCCTGCGTGTGTGTAACTCCTGCGTGTGTGTAACTCCTGCGTGTGTGTAACTCCTGCGTGTGTGTAACTCCTGCGTGTGTGTAACTCCTGTGTGTGTGTAACTCCTGTGTGTGTGTAACTCCTGCGTGTGTGTAACTCCTGCGTGTGTGTAACTCCTGTGTGTGTGTAACTCCTGTGTGTGTGTAACTCCTGCTGTGTGTAACTCCTGCGTGTGTGTAACTCCTGCTGTGTGTAACTCCTGCGTGTGTGTAACTCCTGCTGTGTGTGTAACTCCTGTGTGTGTGTAACTCCTGTGTGTGTGTAACTCCTGCGTGTGTGTAACTCCTGCGTGTGTGTAACTCCTGCGTGTGTGTAACTCCTGCGTGTGTGTAACTCCTGCGTGTGTGTAACTCCTGCGTGTGTGTAACTCCTGCGTGTGTGTAACTCCTGCGTGTGTGTAACTCCTGTGTGTGTAACTCCTGCGTGTGTGTAACTCCTGCTGTGTGTAACTCCTGTGTGTGTGTGTAACTCCTGCGTGTGTGTAACTCCTGTGTGTGTGTAACTCCTGCGTGTGTGTAACTCCTGCGTGTGTGTAACTCCTGCGTGTGTGTAACTCCTGCGTGTGTGTAACTCCTGCGTGTGTGTAACTCCTGCGTGTGTGTAACTCCTGCGTGTGTGTAACTCCTGCGTGTGTGTAACTCCTGCGTGTGTGTAACTCCTTCTGTGTGTGTAACTCCTGCTGTGTGTGTAACTCCTGCTGTGTGTGTAACTCCTGTGTGTGTGTAACTCCTGCGTGTGTGTAACTCCTGTGTGTGTGTAACTCCTGCGTGTGTGTAACTCCTGTGTGTGTGTAACTCCTGCTGTGTGTGTAACTCCTGCTGTGTGTGTAACTCCTGTGTGTGTGTAACTCCTGTGTGTGTGTAACTCCTGCTGTGTGTGTAACTCCTGCTGTGTGTGTAACTCCTGTGTGTGTAACTCCTGCGTGTGTGTAACTCCTGCTGTGTGTGTAACTCCTGCTGTGTGTGTAACTCCTGCTGTGTGTGTAACTCCTGTGTGTGTAACTCCTGCGTGTGTGTAACTCCTGCTGTGTGTGTAACTCCTGCGTGTGTGTAACTCCTGCGTGTGTGTAACTCCTGCGTGTGTGTAACTCCTGCTGTGTGTGTAACTCCTGCGTGTGTGTAACTCCTGCGTGTGTGTAACTCCTGCGTGTGTGTAACTCCTGCGTGTGTGTAACTCCTGCGTGTGTGTAACTCCTGCGTGTGTGTAACTCCTGCGTGTGTGTAACTCCTGCGTGTGTGTAACTCCTGCGTGTGTGTAACTCCTGCGTGTGTGTAACTCCTGCGTGTGTGTAACTCCTGCTGTGTGTGTAACTCCTGCGTGTGTGTAACTCCTGCGTGTGTGTAACTCCTGCGTGTGTGTAACTCCTGCGTTGTGTGTAACTCCTGCGTGTGTGTAACTCCTGCGTGTGTGTAACTCCTGCTGTGTGTGTAACTCCTGCGTGTGTGTAACTCCTGCGTGTGTGTAACTCCTGCTGTGTGTGTAACTCCTGTGTGTGTGTAACTCCTGCGTGTGTGTAACTCCTGCTGTGTGTGTAACTCCTGTGTGTGTGTAACTCCTGTGTGTGTGTAACTCCTGTGTGTGTGTAACTCCTGCGTGTGTGTAACTCCTGCTGTGTGTGTAACTCCTGCTGTGTGTGTAACTCCTGTGTGTGTGTAACTCCTGTGTGTGTGTAACTCCTGTGTGTGTGTAACTCCTGCGTGTGTGTAACTCCTGCGTGTGTGTAACTCCTGTGTGTGTGTGTAACTCCTGTGTGTGTGTAACTCCTGTGTGTGTGTAACTCCTGTGTGTGTGTAACTCCTGTGTGTGTGTAACTCCTGTGTGTGTGTGTAACTCCTGTGTGTGTGTAACTCCTGTGTGTGTGTAACTCCTGTGTGTGTGTAACTCGTGTGTGTGTGTAACTCCTGCGTGTGTGTGTAACTCCTGCGTGTGTGTAACTCCTGCGTGTGTGTAACTCCTGCTGTGTGTGTAACTCCTGCGTGTGTGTAACTCCTGCGTGTGTGTAACTCCTGCGTGTGTGTAACTCCTGCTGTGTGTGTAACTCCTGCGTGTGTGTAACTCCTGTGTGTGTGTAACTCCTGCTGTGTGTGTAACTCCTGTGTGTGTGTAACTCCTGCGTGTGTGTAACTCCTGCTGTGTGTGTAACTCCTGTGTGTGTGTAACTCCTGTGTGTGTGTAACTCCTGTGTGTGTGTAACTCCCGCGTGTGTGTAACTCCTGCGTGTGTGTAACTCCTGCGTGTGTGTAACTCCTGCGTGTGTGTAACTCCTGCTGTGTGTGTATCTCGTGTGTAACTGGTGTGTAACTGGTGTGTAACCCGTGTGTGTAACTGGTGTGTAACCCGTGTGTAACCCGTGTGTGTAACTGGTGTGTAACTGGTGTGTAACTGGTGTGTAACTGGTGTGTAACCGGTGTGTAACTGATGTGTAACTGGTGTGTAACCCGTGTGTGTAACCCGTGTGTGTAACTGGTGTGTAACTGGTGTGTAACTGGTGTGTAACTGATGTGTAACTGGTGTGTAACCCGTGTGTAACCCGTGTGTAACCCGTGTGTAACCCGTGTGTAACCGGTGTGTAACTGGTGTGTAACTGATGTGTAACTGGTGTGTAACCCGTGTGTGTAACTGGTGTGTAACTGGTGTGTAACCCGTGTGTAACCCGTGTGTGTAACTGGTGTGTAACCCGTGTGTAACCCGTGTGTGTAACTGGTGTGTAGCTCGTGTGTAACTGGTGTGTAACCCGTGTGTAACCCGTGTGTGTAACTGGTGTGTAGCTCGTGTGTAACATGTGTAACTGGTGTGTAACCCGTGTGTGTAACTGGTGTGTAACTGGTGTGTAACCCGTGTGTAACCCGTGTGTGTAACTGATGTGTAACTGGTGTGTAACCCGTGTGTGTAACTGGTGTGTAACTGGTGTGTAACCCGTGTGTAACCCGTGTGTGTAGCTGGTGTGTAGCTCGTGTGTAACTGGTGTGTAACCGGTGTGTAACTGATGTGTAACTGATGTGTAACTGATGTGTAACTGGTGTGTAACTGGTGTGTAACTGATGTGTAACTGGTGTGTAGCTCGTGTGTAACTGGTGTGTAAACGGTGTGTAACCGGTGTGTAACCCGTGTGTGTAACTGGTGTGTAGCTCGTGTGTAACTGGTGTGTAACCGGTGTGTAACTGATGTGTAACTGATGTGTAACTGATGTGTAACTGGTGTGTAACTGGTGTGTAACTGATGTGTAACTGGTGTGTAGCTCGTGTGTAACTGGTGTGTAACCGGTGTGTAACTGATGTGTAACTGATGTGTAACTGGTGTGTAGCTCGTGTGTAACTGGTGTGTAACCGGTGTGTAACTGATGTGTAACTGATGTGTAACTGATGTGTAACTGGTGTGTAGTTCGTGTGTAACTGGTGTGTAACTGATGTGTAACTGATGTGTAACTGGTGTGTAACTGGTGTGTAACTGGTGTGTAACTGGTGTGTAACCCGTGTGTAACTGGTGTGTAACTGGTGTGTAGCTCGTGTGTAACTGGTGTGTAACTGGTGTGTAACTGGTGTGTAACTGGTGTGTAGCTCGTGTGTAACTGGTGTGTAACTGGTGTGTAACCGGTGTGTAACTGGTGTGTAGCTCGTGTGTAACTGGTGCAGGAGCGTTGAGTGGATGGTGGGGATGTACCAGGCGTATGAGCTCCTCCTTGATGAGTCGTGTGATCTCTGCCTTCGCCTTCTGCACGGCCAGCTCGTTCGCACCTGTAAACACACACACACACACACACACACACACACACACACACACACACACACACACACAGGTTTAGTCACGCGTCAGCAGAAGGCTCAGGTGTGTGTGAAGCGGCACGTACTCTCGATGGCCAGGTAGATCTTGCGCTCGCCCTCTTTGGGCTCTTTGCCCGGGGGGAAGTACGTCCCTCGTATGGTGATGGCGGCCTCTGAGTACTCTCCGATTCGCTGGAGCGCTTCCTTCGACGTGACCTTCCACCGGGCCGTCTGTGGAGACACAACAGTGTTTAGCACACACACACACACACACACGACCTTCCACCGGGCCGTCTGTGGAGACACAACAGTGTTTAGCACACACACACACACACACACACACACACAACCTTCCACCGGGCCGTCTGTGGAGACACATCAGTGTTTAGCACACACACACACACACACACACACACAACCTTCCACCGGGCCGTCTGTGGAGACACATCAGTGTTTAGCACACACACACACACACACACACACACACACACAACCTTCCACCGGGCCGTCTGTGGAGACACATCAGTGTTTAGCACACACACACACACACACACACACACACACACACACACAACCTTCCACCGGGCCGTCTGTGGAGACACATCAGTGTTTAGCACACACACACACACACACACACACACACACACACACACAACCTTCCACCGGGCCGTCTGTGGAGACACATCAGTGTTTAGCACACACACACACACACACACACACACACACACAACCTTCCACCGGGCCGTCTGTGGAGACACATCAGTGTTTAGCACACACACACACACACACACACACACACACACACACACACACACACACACACACACACACACACACACAACCTTCCACCGGGCCGTCTGTGGAGACACATCAGTGTTTAGCACACACACACACACACACACACACACACACGACCTTCCACCGGGCCGTCTGTGGAGACACATCAGTGTTTAGCACACACACACACACACACACACACACACACACACACGACCTTCCACCGGGCCGTCTGTGGAGACACAACAGTGTTTAGCACACACACACACACACACACACACACACACACACACACACACACACACACACACACACACACACACACACACACACACGACCTTCCACCGGGCCGTCTGTGGAGACACATCAGTGTTTAGCACACACACACACACACACACACACACACACACGACCTTCCACCGGGCCGTCTGTGGAGACACAACAGTGTTTAGCACACACACACACACACACACACACACACAACCTTCCACCGGGCCGTCTGTGGAGACACATCAGTGTTTAGCACACACACACACACACACACACACACAACCTTCCACCGGGCCGTCTGTGGAGACACATCAGTGTTTAGCACACACACACACACACACACACACACACACACAACCTTCCACCGGGCCGTCTGTGGAGACACATCAGTGTTTAGCACACACACACACACACACACACACACACACACACACACAACCTTCCACCGGGCCGTCTGTGGAGACACATCAGTGTTTAGCACACACACACACACACACACACACACACACACACACACAACCTTCCACCGGGCCGTCTGTGGAGACACATCAGTGTTTAGCACACACACACACACACACACACACACACACACAACCTTCCACCGGGCCGTCTGTGGAGACACATCAGTGTTTAGCACACACACACACACACACACACACACACACACACACACACACACACACACACACACACACACACACACACACACAACCTTCCACCGGGCCGTCTGTGGAGACACATCAGTGTTTAGCACACACACACACACACACACACACACACACGACCTTCCACCGGGCCGTCTGTGGAGACACATCAGTGTTTAGCACACACACACACACACACACACACACACACACACACGACCTTCCACCGGGCCGTCTGTGGAGACACAACAGTGTTTAGCACACACACACACACACACACACACACACACACACACACACACACACACACACACACACACACACACACACACACACGACCTTCCACCGGGCCGTCTGTGGAGACACATCAGTGTTTAGCACACACACACACACACACACACACACACACACACACGACCTTCCACCGGGCCGTCTGTGGAGACACGACAGTGTTTAGCACACACACACACACACACACACACACACACACAACCTTCCACCGGGCCGTCTGTGGAGACACATCAGTGTTTAGCACACACACACACACACACACACACACACAACCTTCCACCGGGCCGTCTGTGGAGACACAACAGTGTTTAGCACACACACACACACACACACACACACACACAACCTTCCACCGGGCCGTCTGTGGAGACACATCAGTGTTTAGCACACACACACACACACACACACACACACACACACACACACACAACCTTCCACCGGGCCGTCTGTGGAGACACATCAGTGTTTAGCACACACACACACACACACACACACACACACACACACAACCTTCCACCGGGCCGTCTGTGGAGACACATCAGTGTTTAGCACACACACACACACACACACACACACACACACAACCTTCCACCGGGCCGTCTGTGGAGACACATCAGTGTTTAGCACACACACACACACACACACACACACACACACACACACACACACAACCTTCCACCGGGCCGTCTGTGGAGACACATCAGTGTTTAGCACACACACACACACACACACACACACACACACACACACACACAACCTTCCACCGGGCCGTCTGTGGAGACACATCAGTGTTTAGCACACACACACACACACACACACACACACACACACACAACCTTCCACCGGGCCGTCTGTGGAGACACATCAGTGTTTAGCACACACACACACACACACACACACAACCTTCCACCGGGCCGTCTGTGGAGACACATCAGTGTTTAGCACACACACACACACACACACACACACACACACACACACACACAACCTTCCACCGGGCCGTCTGTGGAGACACAACAGTGTTTAGCACACACACACACACACACACACACACACACACACACAACCTTCCACCGGGCCGTCTGTGGAGACACATCAGTGTTTAGCACACACACACACACACACACACACACACACACACACACACACAACCTTCCACCGGGCCGTCTGTGGAGACACATCAGTGTTTAGCACACACACACACACACACACACACAACCTTCCACCGGGCCGTCTGTGGAGACACATCAGTGTTTAGCACACACACACACACACACACACACACACGACCTTCCACCGGGCCGTCTGTGGAGACACAACAGTGTTTAGCACACACACACACACACACACACACACACACACGACCTTCCACCGGGCCGTCTGTGGAGACACAACAGTGTTTAGCACACACACACACACACACACACACACACGACCTTCCACCGGGCCGTCTGTGGAGACACATCAGTGTTTAGCACACACACACACACACACACACACACACACACACACACACACACACACACACACACACACACACACACACACACACAACCTTCCACCGGGCCGTCTGTGGAGACACAACAGTGTTTAGCACACACACACACACACACACACACACACACACAACCTTCCACCGGGCCGTCTGTGGAGACACATCAGTGTTTAGCACACACACACACACACACACACACACACAACCTTCCACCGGGCCGTCTGTGGAGACACATCAGTGTTTAGCACACACACACACACACACACACACACACACACACACACACACACACACACACACACACACACACACACACACACACACACACACACGACCTTCCACCGGGCCGTCTGTGGAGACACGACAGTGTTTAGCACACACACACACACACACACACACACACACACAACCTTCCACCGGGCCGTCTGTGGAGACACATCAGTGTTTAGCACACACACACACACACACACACACACACACACACACACACACACACACACACACAACCTTCCACCGGGCCGTCTGTGGAGACACAACAGTGTTTAGCACACACACACACACACACACACACACACACACACACACAACCTTCCACCGGGCCGTCTGTGGAGACACATCAGTGTTTAGCACACACACACACACACACACACACACACACACACACACACACACAACCTTCCACCGGGCCGTCTGTGGAGACACATCAGTGTTTAGCACACACACACACACACACACACACACACACACACACACAACCTTCCACCGGGCCGTCTGTGGAGACACATCAGTGTTTAGCACACACACACACACACACACACACACACACACAACCTTCCACCGGGCCGTCTGTGGAGACACAACAGTGTTTAGCACACACACACACACACACACACACACACACACACAACCTTCCACCGGGCCGTCTGTGGAGACACATCAGTGTTTAGCACACACACACACACACACACACACACACACACACACACACACACACACACGACCTTCCACCGGGCCGTCTGTGGAGACACATCAGTGTTTAGCACACACACACACACACACACACACACGACCTTCCACCGGGCCGTCTGTGGAGACACATCAGTGTTTAGCACACACACACACACACACACACACACACACACACACACACGACCTTCCACCGGGCCGTCTGTGGAGACACATCAGTGTTTAGCACACACACACACACACACACACACACACACACACAACCTTCCACCGGGCCGTCTGTGGAGACACATCAGTGTTTAGCACACACACACACACACACACACACACACACACACACACACAACCTTCCACCGGGCCGTCTGTGGAGACACATCAGTGTTTAGCACACACACACACACACACACACACACACACACACAACCTTCCACCGGGCCGTCTGTGGAGACACAACAGTGTTTAGCACACACACACACACACACACACACACACACACACACACACACACACACACACACACACACACAACCTTCCACCGGGCCGTCTGTGGAGACACATCAGTGTTTAGCACACACACACACACACACACACACACACACACACACACACAACCTTCCACCGGGCCGTCTGTGGAGACACAACAGTGTTTAGCACACACACACACACACACACACACACACACACAACCTTCCACCGGGCCGTCTGTGGAGACACATCAGTGTTTAGCACACACACACACACACACACACACACACACACACACACACACACAACCTTCCACCGGGCCGTCTGTGGAGACACAACAGTGTTTAGCACACACACACACACACACACACACACACACGACCTTCCACCGGGCCGTCTGTGGAGACACAACAGTGTTTAGCACACACACACACACACACACACACACAACCTTCCACCGGGCCGTCTGTGGAGACACAACAGTGTTTAGCACACACACACACACACACACACACACACACGACCTTCCACCGGGCCGTCTGTGAAGACACAACAGTGTTTAGCACACACACACACACACACACACACACAACCTTCCACCGGGCCGTCTGTGGAGACACAACAGTGTTTAGCACACACACACACACACACACACACACACGACCTTCCACCGGGCCGTCTGTGGAGACACAACAGTGTTTAGCACACACACACACACACACACACACACACACACACACACACACACACACACACGACCTTCCACCGGGCCGTCTGTGGAGACACAACAGTGTTTAGCACACACACACACACACACACACACACGACCTTACACCGGGCCGTCTGTGGAGACACATCAGTGTTTAGCACACACACACACACACACACACAACCTTCCACCGGGCCGTCTGTGGAGACACAACAGTGTTTAGCACACACACACACACACACACACACACACACACACACACACACACACACACGACCTTCCACCGGGCCGTCTGTGGAGACACAACAGTGTTTAGCACACACACACACACACACACACACACACACACACACACACACAACCTTCCACCGGGCCGTCTGTGGAGACACAACAGTGTTTAGCACACACACACACACACACACACACACACACACGACCTTCCACCGGGCCGTCTGTGGAGACACATCAGTGTTTAGCACACACACACACACACACACACACACACACACACACACACACACACACACACACACACACTCCCTCAGCTCAGAGATCCACTGGTTGACGATCACACGTTGATCTGATTGGTTACAAGGTCGTTTGTGACGTCAGAAACACCAGCGATTTCACACCGTGTTTTTGAGACTGTCTTTGGTTCACTGCAGTTTTAAGCAGGAAATACTCAGCAATGCTGTCGACTTATGAACTTACACATGGTGTGTCTTAAAGCGGATTAAAAACACCACATAAACAACATTAAACACTGGATTTACAGCACAGACTTTACCATTCCCTCATAGTGTGTCAGCAGGGTTAAGAGCTGACGCACAGGTCCGTTACACTGTCACGCGTGTGTTCTCCTCCGCTCAGCTTCACTCAGAACACAACTCACTGTCTACAGGAACACCTGCCAAGACTTAGCCTGGCTAACGTCAGACCCAAGGGTGCCCAGAGCCGTTTATTGGGTGCTAACCCTATCCAATGCGCCTGTACGTAGCTCATAGCCAATCGCTTCAGTTATACCAGATGACGTATGCAGAGCGACAGACATTAGACGAGGAAGAAGACGATGGGTCAGAGATTTATGTGTACACGATGGTGTGTATCTAACGGCCGTTTCACACCGCATGCGTGAGCGACGCGCATTTCTTTCGGTGTGCATGTTAATCAATGAGTGCGTTCACACCACGAGCAGGAGCGGCGCGCGAGCAGCGGGGAAGCGGGGGTTCGGCGGCGAGTCTGTTTTGCACTGCTCACACTAAATTAAAGTGAAAGCACACTTTTCGAAAGTATGAGTGAAACTAATAGTTTGGAACCATTTTCTGGGTTGTTTTGTTGTTTAACATTTATATGCGAATGTGGTACACCTCCCCATTACAAACTTTCAAGACTATCAATGTTATAAATGACCAGCTTCTAAAAACAAATGTATAGTTGTCTTTGTAAAGAATTGCTCGCTTATGTAGCTTTGGAGCCGCTGCTGTGACACTGTACAAACGCTCCAGTGTGAATACTCTCGCGCAGCTGCAGTGGCGGTGTAGTTACGCTGACGCCGCTCACGCTCGCGGTGTGAATACTCTCGCGCAGCTGCAGTGACGGTGTAGTTACGCTGACGCCGCTCACGCTCGCGGTGTGAATACTCTCGCGCAGCTGCAGTGACGGTGTAGTTACGCTGACGCCGCTCACGCTCGCGGTGTGAATACTCTCGCGCAGCTGCAGTGGCGGTGTAGTTACGCTGACGCCGCTCACGCTCGCGGTGTGAATACTCTCGCGCAGCTGCAGTGGCGGTGTAGTTACGCTGACGCCGCTCACGCTCGCGGTGTGAATACTCTCGCGCAGCTGCAGTGGCGGTGTAGTTACGCTGACGCCGCTCACGCTCGCGGTGTGAATACTCTCGCGCAGCTGCAGTGACGGTGTAGTTATGCTGACGCTGCTCACGCTCGCGGTGTGAATACTCTCGCGCAGCTGCAGTGGCGGTGTAGTTACGCTGACGCCGCTCACGCTCGCGGTGTGAATACTCTCGCGCAGCAGCAGTGGCGATGTAGTTACGCTGACGCTGCTCACGCTCGCGGTGTGAATACTCTCGCGCAGCTGCAGTGGCGATGTAGTTACGCTGACGCCGCTCACGCTCCAGTGTGAATACTCTCGCGCAGCTGCAGTGACGGTGTAGTTACGCTGAGGCTGCTCACGCTCGCGGTGTGAATACTCTCGCGCAGCTGCAGTGGCGATGTAGTTACGCTGACGCCGCTCACGCTCCAGTGTGAATACTCTCGCGCAGCTGCAGTGACGGTGTAGTTACGCTGACGCTGCTCACGCTCGCGGTGTGAATACTCTCGCGCAGCTGCAGTGGCGATGTAGTTACGCTGACGCCGCTCACGCTCCAGTGTGAATACTCTCGCGCAGCTGCAGTGACGGTGTAGTTACGCTGAGGCTGCTCACGCTCGCGGTGTGAATACTCTCGCGCAGCTGCAGTGACCGTGTAGTAACGCTGACGCCGCTCACGCTCGCGGTGTGAATACTCTCGCGCAGCTGCAGTGGCGGTGTAGTTACGCTGACGCTGCTCACGCTCGCGGTGTGAATACTCTCGCGCAGCTGCAGTGGCGGTGTAGTTACGCTGAGGCTGCTCACGCTCGCGGTGTGAATACTCTCGCGCAGCTGCAGTGACGGTGTAGTTACGCTGACGCCGCTCACGCTCGCAGTGTGAATACTCTCGCGCAGCTGCAGTGGCGGTGTAGTTACGCTGACGCCGCTCACGCTCGCGGTGTGAATACTCTCGCGCAGCTGCAGTGGCGGTGTAGTTACGCTGACGCTGCTCACGCTCGCGGTGTGAATACTCTCGCGCAGCTGCAGTGACGGTGTAGTTACGCTGACGCCGCTCACGCTCGCGGTGTGAATACTCTCGCGCAGCTGCAGTGGCGGTGTAGTTACGCTGACGCCGCTCACGCTCGCGGTGTGAATACTCTCGCGCAGCTGCAGTGACGGTGTAGTTACGCTGACGCCGCTCACGCTCGCGGTGTGAATACTCTCGCGCAGCTGCAGTGGCGGTGTAGTTACGCTGACGCCGCTCACGCTCGCGGTGTGAATACTCTCGCGCAGCTGCAGTGACGGTGTAGTTACGCTGACGCCGCTCACGCTCGCGGTGTGAATACTCTCGCGCAGCTGCAGTGACGGTGTAGTTACGCTGACGCTGCTCACGCTCGCGGTGTGAATACTCTCGCGCAGCTGCAGTGACGGTGTAGTTACGCTGACGCTGCTCACGCTCGCGGTGTGAATACTCTCGCGCAGCTGCAGTGACGGTGTAGTTACGCTGACGCCGCTCACGCTCGCGGTGTGAATACTCTCGCGCAGCTGCAGTGGCGGTGTAGTTACGCTGACGCTGCTCACGCTCGCGGTGTGAATACTCTCGCGCAGCTGCAGTGGCGGTGTAGTTACGCTGACGCCGCTCACGCTCGCGGTGTGAATACTCTCGCGCAGCTGCAGTGGCGGTGTAGTTACGCTGACGCTGCTCACGCTCGCGGTGTGAAACGGCCAGGCTGCATCAAAGGGTAACTCCGCGTCTGCTGCCATGTTGGATCCATAGGTATAAACTGCTTCGGTGTGTCGCATAGACGCGTCATCGTCTTGCTGCTCCCTCCCCGTTCTGTGATTGGTTCCCTAGATGAGGCGAAAATTTGGTCCATGGTATCCAGACTACCTAGCAGGGTGAATAAAATCACTCAATTTAGTGCAGAGAGACGACTTTATGTGTGACGACGAAATCCAAGCCCTGAAACACCAGCGATATTCATCCTGAGCGAATGAAACGAGCCGCTGCGGCTCCCTGCGCTTCAGGAAGAGTCCTCGCCGCTCGCCGGAGACGGGTAAGATAGCGGAGTGTGTTCATGATTATGAGGCTACCGGTGTAACAGTCCTCCTGGCGCGGGTCTGAGTGAGTCATTTACTCCCACCTGTGCTCTGTGATTATCATTAATGCCCCTTTAAGGCCGGCCGCTGCTGACACGCGATCGACACGCTCCCATTTCCCACAAATCTCTACGGTCATTTAAGACTTTATTTAAATCATAAGACTGCTCTTATGAGGACACTCGACAAAACCCACATCTTGGCATAATTTGTTTGTTATGGTTTGTTCAAGCCCGAAAGAGAACTCGATACTGACGCGCTCTTTTCTGTGGGTCGTGTGTGTGTGTGTGTGTGTGTAATAGGCAGCGCGGTCTCTTTAGTCTTAAAAGCATTCACATTAATAAGAGCGTGATCATACAACGCTAGTCAACGGGTGACAGAAAAACGGATAGGATATACTGCGTAATTGTGTTAAATATTTTTAACACTTTAAACTTTTTTTTTTTGCAGTGCCGCGGTGGGCAAGAGATGAAACCGGTGCTGCGACCGAACACCGGTAACACCGACTATCGTAGCAAGCCTGGGGTTGAAGGGTGAGTGTACTGTAGGTGTGTGTACTGTAGGTGAGTGTACTGTAGGTGTGTGTACTGTAGGTGAGTGTACTGTAGGTGTGTGTACTGTAGGTGTGTGTACTGTAGGTGTGTGTACTGTAGGTGTGTGTACTGTAGGTGTGTGTACGTGTGTGTACTGTAGGTGTGTGTACTGTAGGTGTGTGTACTGTAGGTGTGTGTACTGTAGGTGTGTGTACTGTAGGTGTGTGTACTGTAGGTGTGTGTACTGTAGGTGTGTGTACTGTAGGTGTGTGTACTGTAGGTGAGTGTACTGTAGGTGAGTGTACTGTAGGTGAGTGTACTGTAGGTGTGTGTACTGTAGGTGTGTGTACTGTAGGTGTGTGTACTGTAGGTGTGTGTACTGTAGGTGTGTGTACTGTAGGTGTGTGTACTGTAGGTGTGTAGGTGTGTGTACTGTAGGTGTGTGTACTGTAGGTGTGTGTACTGTAGGTGTGTGTACTGTAGGTGTGTGTACTGTAGGTGTGTGTACTGTAGGTGTGTGTACTGTAGGTGTGTGTACTGTAGGTGTGTGTACTGTAGGTGTGTGTACTGTAGGTGAGTGTACTGTAGGTGAGTGTACTGTAGGTGAGTGTACTGTAGGTGTGTGTACTGTAGGTGTGTGTACTGTAGGTGTGTGTACTGTAGGTGTGTGTACTGTAGGTGTGTGTACTGTAGGTGTGTAGGTGTGTGTACTGTAGGTGTGTGTACTGTAGGTGTGTGTACTGTAGGTGTGTGTACATACGTGCGCAGATGTGCAATATGTGCATACACACAGTCAGACACACAGGCTCTCTCTCTCTCAAATATAATGATAATGATAATGATATATATATATCTTTTTTTTATTTTATTTGTTATATTTTATCATATCATTTATATCACAAAACTGTTTTGAGCATGTGCTACCGCTCTCGCGCTCTATTTCAGTCACAATACAGACAGACAGCAGACGACAACAAGCAAACCATGAGTCTGATAAAGCAAACAATTACTGAGGGAAAACTTATGACAGTTCCAAATGATGCAGGAAAAGCTGCAATCTGGAAGCATTATGATCTTGTCGTTTCAACCAGTAAAGAGCCCAGTGGTTACAAAGAGTATAGAAGAACAAGAGGCGAAACTCTGATGCTTTTTTGGTAACAGCCACTAGGTGGCGCTTCGGTAGCGCGGCCGCCATTTTGGGGTGAAAATTCCAACTGGAGTGACTGAACAACAGCACAGATAACAGTTTTCTGAGGTAGTTTTTTCTTGCATTAGTGAGTATTTCCATTGTATGCAACTTTACACATTTACTACTATTATTAGTTACCAACTGCACTAGGCCTGAAATATATTTTGTATGTTTTAATCCCCTGGATCATGCTACAAACATGATGATCTTATAGAACATGATGCACTGCTGTGTCCGTTATCATATAACGTTAATTGCCACTTTGGACAGTGGCTGTGTTTTTTTGTTTACATAGTCTTGCTTTAACGGTCATTAATATAAGATAGTACTGCAAAAAACAGTTTACTGTAAAGCTATTCTATTGCTGTTATATATTTATTGTCCAACATTTACATTTTAGTACAATTTATTTGCTGAATTCATTTATTTCATTGATAACTTATTTTTGTATGTAACGTAATGTGTACCTTCTGGGAAACGGTCTAACGTTATTATAACTTTATGAACTTACATCACTTTATTCTTACCTGTCACACTTAATGTGGAGAGTAATATAATTAATTAAATCCTTGAACTTCTCTGTCTCAAGTTATGTGGGGGAACGCCTGGTTAAGTAGCAACTTCTTTTTAACGGATATAACGTTAACTGTTGTGAGTTAAAATAATCACCTAATTATTTCAAACTAAAAATGACCTCTGCACTGGACTAATATATGTATAATATATGACTGCCGAGTCGCTTTCACCCCAAAATGGCGGACGCGTAGGGCTGCTGCTGGCGCTGGTGTTGCAATGGAACGTTCTATTGGCTTTCACTTCTTGTCAATATACGTTCTTTGGTGGTTACGTGCAGTGTAGAGCTTGCAGAGCTGTCTTGGTGTATGACAGCAAAAAGACAGGTACATCTGAGAAGGACGTTTGTGTAAATAGTTTTGCAACAGTGCGTGAACTTTTTAAAGTTTAAAGTTTGAGTTCCAGAGAAATTTGTGACTGTTACACCTGTTCGACCACAGCAAAGTTACGTAATTGGTAAGTTTCTTCTCTTACTGCTGTGCTGCTGATAGGGCCGCTGCGCCTACATGTATTTGTTTAATATGTCAAGCAATCATTAAATACAACATAGCATATTGCAAAAATGGTATTTGCTGTGAGAAACAGAATGGAGCTCGGGTTCGGTTCGGGCTTAATATGTAAATGTGATTGTCGGGTCGGGTTAAATGATCGCGGGTTCGGGCTTCAGATTAAAGCCCGTGCACTGCGTGCAGACCTCTAGTGTGTACTGCAGGTGTGTGTATCGCAGGTGTGTGTGTACTGCAGGTGTGTGTATCGCAGGTGTGTGTGTACTGCAGGTGTGTGTATCGCAGGTGTGTGTACTGCAGGTGTGTGTATCGCAGGTGTGTGTGTACTGCAGGTGTGTGTATCGCAGGTGTGTGTACTGCAGGTGTGTGTATCGCAGGTGTGTGTACTGCAGGTGTGTGTATCGCAGGTGTGTGTATCGCAGGTGTGTGTATCGCAGGTGTGTGTGTACTGCAGGTGTGTGTACTGCAGGTGTGTGTATCGCAGGTGTGTGTACTGCAGGTGTGTGTATCGCAGGTGTGTGTGTATCGCAGGTGTGTGTACTGCAGGTGTGTGTATCGCAGGTGTGTGTACTGCAGGTGTGTGTATCGCAGGTGTGTGTGTATCGCAGGTGTGTGTACTGCAGGTGTGTGTATCGCAGGTGTGTGTACTGCAGGTGTGTGTATCGCAGGTGTGTGTACTGCAGGTGTGTGTATCGCAGGTGTGTGTACTGCAGGTGTGTGTATCGCAGGTGTGTGTACTGCAGGTGTGTGTATCGCAGGTGTGTGTGTATCGCAGGTGTGTGTACTGCAGGTGTGTGTATCGCAGGTGTGTGTACTGCAGGTGTGTGTATCGCAGGTGTGTGTGTATCGCAGGTGTGTGTACTGCAGGTGTGTGTATCGCAGGTGTGTGTACTGCAGGTGTGTGTATCGCAGGTGTGTGTACTGCAGGTGTGTGTATCGCAGGTGTGTGTATCGCAGGTGTGTGTGTACTGCAGGTGTGTGTACTGCAGGTGTGTGTACTGCAGGTGTGTGTACTGCAGGTGTGTGTACTGCAGGTGTGTGTATCGCAGGTGTGTGTATCGCAGGGGTGTGTGTACTGCAGGTGTGTGTATCGCAGGTGTGTGTGTACTGCAGGTGTGTGTATCGCAGGTGTGTGTGTACTGCAGGTGTGTGTATCGCAGGTGTGTGTGTACTGCAGGTGTGTGTATCGCAGGTGTGTGTACTGCAGGTGTGTGTATCGCAGGTGTGTGTATCGCAGGTGTGTGTACTGCAGGTGTGTGTATCGCAGGTGTGTGTATCGTGTGTATCGCAGGTGTGTGTATCGCAGGTGTGTGTACTGCAGGTGTGTGTATCGCAGGTGTGTGTATCGTGTGTATCGCAGGTGTGTGTATCGCAGGTGTGTGTATCGCAGGTGTGTGTATCACAGGTGTGTGTATCGCAGGTGTGTGTATCGCAGGTGTGTGTATCGCAGGTGTGTGTACTGCAGGTGTGTGTACTGCAGGTGTGTGTATCGCAGGTATCGCAGGTGTGTGTACTGCAGGTGTGTGTATCGCAGGTGTGTGTACTGCAGGTGTGTGTACTGCAGGTGTGTGTACTGCAGGTGTGTGTACTGCAGGTGTGTGTATCGCAGGTGTGTGTATCGCAGGTGTGTGTATCGCAGGTGTGTGTATCGCAGGTATCGCAGGTGTGTGTATCGCAGGTGTGTGTATCGCAGGTGTGTGTGTACTGCAGGTGTGTGTATCGCAGGTGTGTGTACTGCAGGTGTGTGTATCGCAGGTGTGTGTATCGCAGGTGTGTGTACTGCAGGTGTGTGTACTGCAGGTGTGTGTACTGCAGGTGTGTGTACTGCAGGTGTGTGTATCGCAGGTGTGTGTATCGCAGGTGTGTGTATCGCAGGTGTGTGTATCGCAGGTATCGCAGGTGTGTGTATCGCAGGTGTGTGTATCGCAGGTGTGTGTGTACTGCAGGTGTGTGTATCGCAGGTGTGTGTACTGCAGGTGTGTGTATCGCAGGTGTGTGTACTGCAGGTGTGTGTATCGCAGGTGTGTGTATCGCAGGTGTGTGTACTGCAGGTGTGTGTACTGCAGGTGTGTGTATCGCAGGTGTGTGTATCGCAGGTATCGCAGGTGTGTGTATCGCAGGTGTGTGTATCGCAGGTGTGTGTATCGCAGGTATCGCAGGTGTGTGTATCGCAGGTGTGTGTACTGCAGGTGTGTGTATCACAGGTGTGTGTATCGCAGGTGTGTGTATCACAGGTGTGTGTATCGCAGGTGTGTGTACTGCAGGTGTGTGTACCGCAGGTGTGTGTATCGCAGGTGTGTGTATCGCAGGTGTGTGTATCGCAGGTGTGTGTATCGCAGGTGTGTGTATCGCAGGTGTGTGTGTACTGCAGGTGTGTGTACTGCAGGTGTGTGTACTGCAGGTGTGTCACCTGGGGGAAGTCGTTGATCTCCAGCTCCTCCTCGTATCTCTTGACGGTCTCGCTGTTGTCGTTGGCCTGCCGCTCCTCCTCCAGCTTCTCCACCGGCGTGTAGTTCAGCTTAGCGTTGATCTTCTCCGCCTGCTGCTCTGCGATGGTCTTAGCGGAGACCGAGGGCGCGATCATCGTCCCGCCGCGCAGGATAGCGTTCGTGGCCTGCTGCATCACGTCCTGAGGCCACACACACACACACACACACAGTTCAGTGTCGTGAACACAGCGGTTTATCTGTGGCTGTGCCTCACACCTGAGGATATTCAGTTATATCAAAAGGTAATACAAATATATCTGAGACTGGCTTGATACAGCGGATGGGCACGAGTACTCGATGGAGACCGCGACGAGCGAGCATGAAAACGCCTTTTTTAAACGTATATCTCTCACTTTTCTGATTGGTTATCACAGCATTTGGGGCGGTTCCTGAGCTCTGATTGGTTATCACAGCATTTGGGGCGGTTCCTGAGCTCTGATTGGTTAGCGCAGCATTTGGGGCGGTTCCTGAGATCTGATTGGTTATCACAGCATTTGGGGCGGTTTCTGAGGTCTGATTGGTTATCACAGCATTTGGGGCGGTTCCTGAGCTCTGATTGGTTATCGCAGCATTTGGGGCGGTTCCTGAGCTCTGATTGGTTATCACAGCATTTGGGGCAGTTCCTGAGCTCTGATTGGTTATCGCAGCATTTGGGGCGGTTCCTGAGATCTGATTGGTTATTGCAGCATTTGGGGCGGGTCCTGAGCTCTGATTGGTTATCGCAGCATTTGGGGCGGTTCCTGAGATCTGATTGGTTATTGCAGCATTTGGGGCGGTTCCTGAGCTCTGATTGGTTATCGCAGCATTTGGGGCGGTTCGTGAGCTCTGATTGGTTATCGCAGCATTTGGGGCGGTTCCTGAGATCTGATTGGTTATCGCAGCATTTGGGGCGGTTCGTGAGCTCTGATTGGTTATCGCAGCATTTGGGGCGGTTCCTGAGATCTGATTGGTTATCGCAGCATTTGGGGCGGTTCGTGAGCTCTGATTGGTTATCGCAGCATTTGGGGCGGTTCCTGAGCTCTGATTGGTTATCGCAGCATTTGGGGCGGTTCCTGAGCTCTGATTGGTTATTGCAGCATTTGGGGCGGTTCCTGAGATCTGATTGGTTATCGCAGCATTTGGGGCGGTTCCTGAGCTCTGATTGGTTATCGCAGCATTTGGGGCGGTTCCTGAGCTCTGATTGGTTATTGCAGCATTTGGGGCGGTTCCTGAGATCTGATTGGTTATCGCAGCATTTGGGGCGGTTCCTGAGATCTGATTGGTTATCGCAGCATTTGGGGCGGTTCCTGAGCTCTGATTGGTTAGCGTTAGACAGCTTCAGACCTGAGAAGTGAAGTGAGTTTCCCTTTCAAACATTGACTGTAAAAACTAGCGCATTCGTGTCCTTATTGCAGGTGCAAGGTGTAATATTACGTTTATGTTCTGCATGTAGGAGATCTGATTACTAATCTCACAGGATGCGTCACTGAACGGGCTTCAGTTACTGGAGCATTTACTCCCGGCTCTTTCTCCATAACGTTGATGCATCATAATCTAGCTGTATTCTTTTCTTCTAGTCATACGTTCATGTTTTCATGTCATATTTTTATTTGTCAACATTAATTTTCGTAACAGTCTTAAAATATTTTCATGACGCACAAGCCCCGCCCCCGCACAAGCCCCGCCCCTGAGTACTCGAGTGCTTGTGTTTTGAGACCTGTCAATGATCGATATGAGAAATAGACAGAAATGCCCATCCCTACTTGATATTACATCACAATGCCAAATTATATGAATATATTTGTATTACAAAATGATCTGAAACTAAATGAAAAGCCGTTTCATTTACAGAAAATACGCTTTTGTGTAATTCCTAAAAGGATGTATTTTCTGCTGTGTGTGTGTGTGTGTGTGTGTCACCTGTGCCTCGGCGCCCAGGTTCTTCTGCACCTGTATCCTGAGCGCCAGCTTCTTGGCCATCTCCAGCTTCTGTATGTTTCCAGCAGAGGGAGCGCTGGGGCCCGAGGCCGAGCTCACAGAGCCACTCACTCCCACAGCGGGGGCCCCTGAGGAGCCCGGGGCCGAGAAGTCCTTCACACGCTTCTTAGAGTTAAACATGCTCTCGATCTGCTCGTCGATCTGAGGACACACACACACGAGGCTTCAGTCACTGAACACTGAGTGAGTGTGTGTGTGTGTGTGTGATGTGAGACTCACGTCGAGAGCCGCGTCGTCGTCATCAGAGTCGTGAAGGCCGAGCGCAGCCTTCTGCAGCTTCTTCCTCTCGTTGGCCAGCGCGTGCTCCGTCTCGTCGAACTTGAAGCCCTTCCCGGAGAACCCGCTGCTGCTCCTGATGCTCTTGCCCTCCTGCGGGAACACACACACACACGTGAACGACCGCGCACACCACACACACGCGTGAATGACGAGAACGTAAGAGAAGGGACATTGGGGAAAGTATGGTGAATGTCTAGTGTTAGTGTGTGTGTGTGTATGTATGTGTGTGTGTGTGTATGTATGTGTGTGTGTGTGTGTGTGTCTGTCTCTCACGGCCTTCTGCTGCTCCTTGAAGCCGGTCCACAGCTGCTCGAGCTCGGGGGGCACGGGTGTGGAGGACAGCTCCAGGGCTTTCAGGATATCCCCAGAGTAGCGCACCTGGTCTGCAGTGATGAAGGTGTACGCGTATCCCTACAACACAGCACACACACGTCAGACACACACCTCTCTCTCCGGTCACGCGTGTGCGGACCTGCTCACACACACTCCTCTCTCTGGTCACGCGTGTGCGGACCCGCTCACACACACGTCAGACACAACTCTCTCTCCGGTCACGCGTGTGCGGACCCGCTCATACACACATCAGACACACTCCTCTCTCCGGTCACGCGTGTGCAGACCCGCTCACACACACTCCTCTCTCCGGTCACGCGTGTGCAGACCCGCTCACACACACTCCTCTCTCCGGTCACGTGTGTGCAGACCCGCTCACACACACTCCTCTCTCCGGTCACGTGTGTGCAGACCCGCTCACACACACTCCTCTCTCCGGTCACGTGTGTGCAGACCCGCTCACACACACTCCTCTCTCCGGTCACGCGTGTGCAGACCCGCTCACACACACTCCTCTCTCCGGTCACGCGTGTGCGCTCACCTTGTTGCCGGCTCTCCCGGTGCGGCCGGCGCGGTGCACGTAGTCCTCGTAGTGGTTGGGGCAGTTGTAGTTGACCACCAGGATGAGGTGCTTGACGTCGAGGCCCCGCGCGGCGACGGAGGTGGCCACCAGCAGACGGCACGCCCCGTTCTTGAAGTCGTTGATGATGCTGTCCCTGTCGTACTGGTCAATGCCTGGGTAACCACACACTCACGTCAGCTTCATCTATACAGCGCTTTAACTATACAGACTGTCTCAAAGCAGCTTTACAGTGATAACAGGAGATTACAGTCACAGAGATAGTTAGGCTTTACAGCAGCTCTAGAATAAAGTTATTATCCAGATAAAGTTAGTTTTGATTGATTCACTTCCGTTGCAGAGATCATTAGTTATTAACTTAGGGGCCGCTAACACAATGCCTGCTCACCCGCACAACAACAGTGTTTGGTGCTCGAGAACGCAAACCCTGAAACAGGTTCCAAGGTGCAAGCGTAACATTTTTTAAACGTCATCTCAGCGCAAACTTAAAAAATGCAAATCCGTGAATACGCTGACGGCGTGCACATGCGCATCACGTGTTTAGTCTATAGGGATGCCCGTTTGAACATACGCAGAGAAAGGAGGATTATAGGATGTCGAGACATTCTTTTATACAACACTTTATTCAACAGGAGAACAGCTCATTGCACATGCGCAGTTCTTTCAGTTTCGGTTTTCAATCCGATCAAGTGTTGACATGTCCTATCGATCGGATTATAAAAGGAATAAACCACCGCTTTTAATCCGGGGGATCGAATTAAATTGGGTTTTAAATTAAATTTATGAATTAAATTTAATTGGGATCGAGCTCAATCGGCTCGATTAAGGCGTTTATATGAAGGCTTTCAGTGCGATTGAGCCATCAATGCGATGACTAAGGGATTATCTGGCTGCATGTACGGGTAGATGTGAGTGATGACCTCTGACCTCCGTGCAGGGACATGCAGGGGTACGAAGCCTTCATCAGGTCCTTCAGGAGGCCGTCGGCGTGCTCCTGCTTGTCCACGAAGATGATGACCGAGCCCTTCTCCTGATAGTGACCCAGGATCTCCAGAAGCTTCAGAAACTTCTTCTCCTCCTCGATGACGATCTGTCAAACACACAACCTGAGTTTCTCACTGACACACACACAGATGCTGTAACATTGAGTGTAACATCAGTAACACTGAGTAACCACTGAGTAACCACTGGGTAACACCGGAGTAACACCGGAGTAACACCTGAGTGACACCTGAGTAACACCTGAGTAACACACGAGTAACACACGAGTAACACACGAGTAACACACGAGTAACACACGAGTAACAGCGAGTAACAGCGAGTAACAGGGAGTAACAGCGAGTAACACACGAGTAACACACGAGTAACAGCGAGTAACACACGAGTAACAGCGAGTAACAGCGAGTAACACACGAGTAACAGCGAGTAACACACGAGTAACAGCGAGTAACAGCGAGTAACACACGAGTAACACACGAGTAACAGCGAGTAACAGCGAGTAACACACGAGTAACAGCGAGTAACAGCGAGTAACACGCGAGTAACAGCGAGTAACACACGAGTAACAGCGAGTAACACACGAGTAACAGCGAGTAACAGCGAGTAACACACGAGTAACACACGAGTAACACCGAGTAACACATGAGTAACACACGAGTAACAGCGAGTAACAGCGAGTAACACACGAGTAACAGCGAGTAACAGCGAGTAACAGCGAGTAACAGCGAGTAACACACGAGTAACAGCGAGTAACACATGAGTAACACACGAGTAACAGCGAGTAACAGCGAGTAACAGCGAGTAACACACGAGTAACAGCGAGTAACACATGAGTAACACACGAGTAACACACGAGTAACAGCGAGTAACACACGAGTAACAGCGAGTAACAGCGAGTAACACACGAGTAACACACGAGTAACAGCGAGTAACACATGAGTAACACGAGTAACACACGAGTAACAGCGAGTAACACATGAGTAACACACGAGTAACACACGAGTAACAGCGAGTAACACACGAGTAACAGCGAGTAACAGCGAGTAACACACGAGTAACACACGAGTAACAGCGAGTAACAGCGAGTAACACACGAGTAACACACGAGTAACAGCGAGTAACAGCGAGTAACACACGAGTAACACACGAGTAACAGCGAGTAACACACGAGTAACAGCGAGTAACACACGAGTAACACACGAGTAACACACGAGTAACACACGAGTAACAGCGAGTAACACACGAGTAACACACGAGTAACACACGAGTAACAGCGAATAACACACGAGTAACAGCGAGTAACACATGAGTAACACACGAGTAACAGCGAGTAACAGCGAGTAACAGCGAGTAACAGCGAGTAACACACGAGTAACACACGAGTAACAGCGAGTAACACATGAGTAACACACGAGTAACAACGAGTAACAGCGAGTAACAGCGAGTAACACACGAGTAACACCGAGTAACAGCGAGTAACACACGAGTAACAGCGAGTAACACATGAGTAACACACGAGTAACAGCGAGTAACAGCGAGTAACACACGAGCAACAGCGAGTAACACACGAGTAACACACGAGTAACACACGAGTAACAGCGAGTAACACGCGAGTAACAGCGAGTAACACACGAGTAACAGCGAGTAACACGCGAGTAACACACGAGTAACAGCGAGTAACACGCGAGTAACAGAGTAACACACGAGTAACACACGAGTAACACACGAGTAACAGCGAGTAACACACGAGTAACAGCGAGTAACACACGAGTAACACGCGAGTAACACGCGAGTAACACAGCGAGTAACACAGCGAGTAACACAGCGAGTAACACAGCGAGTAACACTGGGTAACACTGGGTAACACTGGGTAACACTGGGTAACACTGGGTAACACTGGGTAACACTGGGTAACACTGGGTAACACTGGGTAACACTGGGTAACACTGGGTAACACAGGGTAACACTGGGTAACATGCTAGTAACATGCTAGTAACATGCTAGTAACATGCTAGTAACATGCTAGTAACACTGAGTAACACTGAGTAACACTGAGTAACACTGAGTAACACTGAGTAACACTGAGTAACACTGGGTAACATGCTAGTAACACTGAGTAACACAGCGAGTAACACAGCGAGTAACACTGAGTAACACTGAGTAACACTGGGTAACACTGGGTAACACTGGGTAACACTGGGTAACATGCTAGTAACATGCTAGTAACACTGAGTAACACGCGAGTAACACGCGAGTAACACGCGAGTAAGACTAAGTAACACTAAGTAACACTAAGTAACACTAAGTAACACTAAGTAACACTAAGTAACACTAAGTAACACTAAGTAACACTGGGTAACACTGGGTAACATGCTAGTAACACTGAGTAACATGCGAGTAACACTGAGTAACACAGCGAGTAACACACGAGTAACACGCGAGTAACACGCGAGTAACACGCGAGTAACAGAGTAACTGGGTAACATGCGAGTGACAGCGAGTAACACTGAGTAACAATGGATTTCAGAGTCATTGTGTGTCTGGAGCTGCTGTGCTGTTGCAACTAATAATCGACTCTTGAGTGTAATTACTATTGTGTAGTGTAAGGTCATTTTTGTGCTTGTCGTTCGTTCATCATCTGCACTTTATTTTTCGAGAAGCATTATTCTGTTGCGCTGCTACGACTGCTAGTGAATGAGGTGTTTAGCCTCAGTGTTAGTGCACTCGACTCGCTTGCAGGGGATCGGGTTCGAGACCGACTCGGCTGGTAGGACTGGAGGCGGAGTTTTGGAGGCGGAGCAATGAAGGGGTGTGTTCGTTTGGGTTTCAAATATCAACATTGGCCAACAGCATATTTCAAAAACTACTGATCCCACTTTTAATATACGCATTTGCTTGAAGCTTTCAAGTACTCTTACCCATAACTCCAAGCTAGTGTAAGGCAGGACTCACCACGTGCTGCTCGACGTCGGAGCACACCACGCTCCTGCCGCCCACCTGCACCTCGATGGGCTTGGACAGGATCCGGCGCGCCAACGCCTCCATCGAGCGCGGGAACGTGGCGGAGAACATCACGGTCTGGCGGTCCGGCCTCACGTTATCCACGATCCGCATCACCTGAAACACCACAGATCCCAGATCAGTTATCTTTTTCAGTAACCAGTAATCTAACGAATTACTGTTTCCCCGGTTACAACGCAGTTACCGTTACTGACAAAAAAAATGTGGCGTTACTATAATTGAACTCACTGAAGCGGTTTTCATCCGAGTAGGCTCTCTCCGCCATAAGACCTGCAAAGTTTTTTCTCTGGTGTGTGTGTGTGTGTGTGTTTATGAGGCGCCGGAGTGGACAAAATCGAAGCGAACGGTGCGAGCGCGCTCAATGCGCGAGAGAGACCGAATGTGTCCGTGAGCGCGCTCAACAGTTGCTCAGACCGAGGGTGTCCGAGCATTATATAGTTTGTTTATAAATAAATGACACATTTCAGCATTAGAAAGCATTATCTATAGCCTATTG